>NC_092676.1:23045839-23348870 GCF_964355755.1 Antedon mediterranea
CTGTAGCAAACTTACAGAAGTTACATAATACACTGCAGAGTTACCAACCAGTAAAACCAGGCTTATTTGAAAATGTTCGTTTTCAACGTTGAATAGATGATTTTCATGCTACGGAAGCCATCTTGCAAAGATGACGAAGAGTTGTGACCAGCCAGGCGTAAAAAAACAAAAATAAGATAGCATTTTCAGTGGAGAAAACAGCTTCCGTAAACGAAAATCATCTATTAAATTTTAAAACTCTTCTTCTTAATTATTATTAAAAAACACCATTTTGATAGCTTTATACTTTTCTTGGGGTCATTAGGCCAAAAGAAATGATGATTTTTTGCTAAGATGTAATGTTTTTGGTTCAATATAAACTATTTTAGTTAAAATTATTATGCAAAATTCATATTCTATTTGAAAGATAATCTTAATAGCTATCTATCAATACAATTTTAAATAAAATACATATAGTATTAAAAGTTATGATATGAGTTATTAAAGATATATTGTCCCCCTGAAAACATTTTTTTGTTTAACACTAATAGACTTGGACTAATAGAGGCGGCAATAAGACACCTTAACTAAGCTTCTTTTAGGCACTCAGCTTATTATTAATTTTAAAACTTAGATTTTTCTATCACAGTGAGTTAATTTTTTCTTTCTACCATTTATTAATGACAGCTTCAAATATTTGGGAAGCCCAAACCTAGACCAGGACCGAAAGGCTTGTACCTGTATGGAAGTGTTGGCACTGGGAAAACGATGCTTATGGACTTGTTTTATAAATATCTAGAGGGTGGTAACAAACGAAGGACGCATTTTGACTCCTTCATGTTAGAGGTTCATACAAGTAAGTTTATACTATAGGGATATAGGCATCATGATTGATTGATGTAATATTTACTATAAAAATTGCAAAGGAAACAAAGTAGTAGAATAGAATTATTATTATTATCTTATACTGTATAAAGGTATTACAATTATTTACACATAGGAATTCATGAGTTGAAGTTGAAACAGCCAAAAGGCAAGGATGCTCGTAAATCCAGAGGATTCGACCCCATTCCTCCGGTTGCCAGGGAGATCAGCGAGAGTACCTGGCTGCTATGCTTTGATGAATTTCAGGTAAATAATAATCATTTTAAATTTGCAGTTTGTGCACAGGAAAAGATGTTCTATTTGGAAATTAACATTTTTATAATTGGAATTTACTTTACTATTTTTTTTTTAAATACTTATTTTTCATTGAGGTTGTGGACATAGCAGATGCTATGATACTTAAATACCTATTCACAGAGTTATTTGCCAATGGTGTAGTTGTCGTGGCAACATCAAACAGAAAACCAGATGATTTGTACAAAAATGGGCTTCAGCGCAGTAATTTTTTACCTTTCATTAAAATTTTAAAGGTAATGTTTGTTTGCTTAGTAATTCTATATCAATAATCTAGTTTTCAACGTTTGTGAATATTTTAAACAATTTGGCTTTCATTTATCTAAAAGAATTCAAGATCTTAAATTTGAAACTGAATTTCCTTTTTTCTCTTTTATTTGTAGAGTCATTGTGAAGTTCTACAATTGGATTCTGGGATTGATTATCGGCAAGCCACCGATCTCCAAGACGACCAGGATACTTACTTTTCTAACACTACATGTGATGCAAACACTGTGATTGAACAAATATTTAAGAAATTGGCACTTAAAGAAGATGAAGGTATTAGATAGTGCTGTATTTACTCTAGTCATGGAGTTGGAGTTGTTGGTGGTTATGATGCTCGGTTACCAATCCAAGGGTCCTGGGTTCATGTCCTGTCATGTACGGATTTATCTAAATGACGATTTACAACTCCACTCCCAAAGACTTGTAATAAGAGTTTTATGTAGAGTATCTTTTGTGTATGTTTAGCAGGTGAACAGGATTGCCACCTCGATATTGAATTAATTTGCTTATGGTTATCCTTGGCAATTTAGCTAAATATAACAAATCACAGTAATTAGAATAAACTTAACACAAGATCCAATCTCAGAATCTTTGAATTTTATAGGCAGATGTTTAAAACACTGACAATTTTGTTTTAGATCAATTCTATCATTTCAGAAAATGCATATTTTTTTTCAATTTTGTTTACTTACTTTTAAAATTTTTGTATTATTAGTTATTCAACCACGACGTATTGTGCTTAGAGGCCGCTATCTCAATATTAAAACTACCTGTGGGCGTAATGCAATGTTCACTTTTAGGGAATTATGTGAGATGGTATGTAAATGTTGTATATTTACTTGAAATTCAACTTTTATTTTAGACAAACTGTCCTTATATGATACATATACAAATATTCTTTATGACACATGTTGTAATAACTTGCTATATAAGGATAATAAGGATTTCTGGTGGTTTAAATTTGGGGATATTCATCATCATTCAACGGTCCGCGGAAGTTTCTTGTATGCGCACTGTAAATTGCATGCTCTGTTGGGCGTCACACATTGCAGTGACGTCTGTTTCGAAAGCTCCCTGGTAACTAACATATGTAATATACTGTTCACCAAGTAATTGTATATTGTTTGTTTTCAGCCTGTGGGGGCAGCAGACTATTTAGCAATTGCCAATAACTTTGATACTGTTCTGATTAAGGATATACCTCAGATGTCAATGCGTACAAGAACGGCACTCAAAAGGTTTATTGTCATGATTGATAATTTTTATGACAATAAGGTAAGCAATAGGTATAGTAATATTTAAATAAATTCCTAGTTCCGGTAGCACCACCCTCCCCTTTTAAGTGAGAAAAATTGTAGTACTCATTCAAATACAATTAATGTTTATTATATTATCTAGGTGCGATTGATATGTGCTGCTGAAGTTCCAATGAACCAATTATTTATATTGAGTGATATTGGTCAGAAAGATGCTGATAACAGTAGGCTTCTTATGGATGACCTAGGTATCGAACAGGTGTGTATTAATTCATTTGACACTATCATCATCATCATTTATTTGAGTCAGCTTTCTCCCTCTTCCAAGGGGTTACTGACAGTCACTCATTCCAGGCTGCTACGCCATCTCTCCACTTCTTCCTGTCTTGCACATCATTTTCCTGCAAACCAACTTTCCTACTTTCTTTCTTTACCATATCTTTCTCTATCATCTTTGGCTGTTCTCTTTCTCTTATACCGCCAACTTCTAAATGCCAAGCTCTCTTTACTGGTTCATCTTTTCTTAGAATATGTCCCATCCATCTCAAGCTACACCTCATAACAACGTCCACAATTGTTTCACTCAGACCTAGACGTCCTCCTTTTGGCCAGCTTAACATCACACATCCTTCTTAAGCTCTATCTACACTATCAAATTGTATGTAATGTGATGTGCCCAACTGCTTATTAGTAGAGTAGAAATAAGGTTTCACCTCAAAAAAATTGCAACAAAAGGTATTTCAACGGATTTTGGTAGTATTAGGTGTACTAAACAACAGAAAAAAAGTCTCAAGAATTTCGACCCCCGGAAAGTGGTTTTTTTCAAGATGGCCGCCAAAATAGATAAAAAGTGAAAATGGCCATACCTCCTAAACTACTTGGTCTATTGATATAATTTTGGTATCAACATACTCAGAACATACATATTTATATTCGCTAATAGAACATTTTGGCCAAAATTGACCGGAAATACCATTTCTGACAATTTAACCTTTGACCTTGATATGTTGTATCTTGGTAACCACTGACCGTAGGGAAACAAATGATGGCTCAAATTGTTCAGAATGTACATATTTACATTTATTGTAATGAGACATTTTGTCAAAAAATGGTTAGAAGTAAAGGTTATTGACCTTTAACCTTTATGTATGTAGAATTTCCATATCTCGGCAACTATGTGTGGTAGAGATTTAAAATTGGGCTCTAAATACTGAGAATATACTTATTTATATTTACTCTAATGAAACAGTTTGACAGAAAATGACCAGAAACGACATGTTGGACCATTGACCTTGATATGCTATATTTCGATAATGACTGACTGAGATACACCATTTATGGCTCAATTTGTTCAGAATATAATTATAACTTTTAAATTTCTAATTACGGTATAGCAGCAATTGATTAGATATTGTGCATGTATTTAGTACGGCATCTTAAACAACTGTTCCAACTTCGTCTTCATCATCGTCATCAATCTTTCTATCTACGTTGTCCCATTCTTCTAGTTGACACACTCCACAAACTGAAGCACATGCCAATCCATAGCGTCTACAACGGCAACATACATCAAGTAGTTACAAAGGATGATTTTCAAAGTTCTTCTGGAGCAGCAGTTTCCATCGTCATTATTGGCACAAATGTTTTATTACAAACTTTCCATCCCCACTTGGTAGCATCCATGCTATTATCTTTCTATAGCCATTGCATGATTTGACTGACATTCTGTAGCAGATGACGTTGGTGGTAGTTGTTGAGGCTAGGTTTGATAAATGATTTACCCTCAACAACTTTTTTATTAAATAGCTTGCATCTGTAGCTATTCAGGGAATCCAGTGACTTCGCTCCAAAAAGAATAGACATGTCCTTCAGTTCAAACTCCTCGATAGTTTAAAGTTTCTGATGCGGTTGAGTGAAAATATCGGCACACATGTCATATTCTGGGTTACTTTCAATCAATTTATTAAATGCCGCTTTCTTGCCGATTCCGAAAATCCTAGACGTCGAATCACAACCAGTGAATGCATGCACTATGGGTAATGCAGTTCACATTTTATATCCTAAAACAGATTTTAATCTGAAGTACACTTCTCGGTTTGTTGTATTTACATGATACAGTAAAAGTACCAGTAAGTCCGTGTCTTCTCCAATCAAAGTTACTGTATTATGTTCAGAGACTTCAACTGTTGCCAGAGCAATGTCAACATCGGCATTGTTGTTTTAGTTTTTTTTTAACCATATTTAATGAGGGTGATCCACGCAGCTATTGCTGATCATTAGGGACCCTCAGAGGTTCACAAGACAAACATATACACAAGATGCTCTACAAAACAAAGTCTTATTACAAGTCTTTGGGAGTGGAGTAATTTGGTCCTTAGAAAAAATCCTGACATGTGACGGGACTTGAACTCAGGACCCTTGGAGTGGTAGCCAAGCATCATAACCATAACTCGTTGGCTGCATGTCGTACAGGACATTCTTTTTTCTGTAGCTCATATGAAAGCATGTTGATAAATTTGTGTTTGTTCTCATGCCTTGACAGGAATTCTTCTTTCTTTCCATCAAATTCAGTTAGGACAAATCTCTCTAGACGATGTAATGAAATATGAACTAAGTCCGTTTCCACCCTCACTCTTCGAAGCCAAAGACATCTTTAGGAAGGCAAATAAACCAATAAATTGATAGAAAGTAACCTAGAATATGACACTGATGTGTGCCGATATTTTCACTCAACCGCATCAGAAACTTCAAACTATCGAGGAGTTTGGATTAAAGGCCACGTCTATTCTTTTTGGAGCCAAGTCACTGGATTTCCTAAATAGCTACAGATGCAAGCTGTTTAATAAGAAAGTTGCTGAGGGTAAATAATTTATCAAACCTCAACAACTACTACCACCAACCTCATCTGCTACAAAATGTCACAGTCTTAGAGTATACTATCAAATCATGCAATGGATAAAGAAAGATAATACCATGGATGCTGCCAAGTTGGGGAAGTTTTTAATAAAACATTTGTGCCAATAATGACGATTGAAACTGCTGCTTCAGAAGAACTTTTGAAAATCATCCTTTGTAACTGTACTACTGGATGTAAAACTGTATGTTGCAGTGGTAGATGCTATGGATTGGCATGTGCTTCAGTTTGTTGAGTGAGTCAACTAGAAGAATGGAACAACGTAGATAGAGAGATTGATGACGATGATGAAGACGAAGTTGTTTAGGATGCCGTACTAAATACATGCACAATATCCAATCAACTGCTGCTATACCGTAAATAGAAATTTAAAATTATTATTATATTCGTTTTTGTTTACTTTTCCGGTTTTTTATTCACTATTATTATTAAGAATGTATACAGTATGTTCTGAACAATTTGAACTTGAACTCATATTCTAAATATAATATAATAAATGTAAAATATTACAGTTACTTGATTCCCAGGAAAGCTCTTAATTCCATGGGTAGATTAGACCATTACGAAATAAAATAATTATATTCTGAACAAATTGAGCCATAAATAGTGTATCTCAGTCAGTCATTATCGAAATATAGCATGTCAAGGTCAATGGTAAAAAAAATGTCGTTTCTGGTCATTTTTTGTCAAACTGTTTCATTAGAGTAAATATAAATAAGTATATTCTCAGTATTTAGAGCCCAATTTTAAATCTCTACCACACATAGTTGCCGAGATATGGAAATTCTACATAGATAAAGGTTAAAGGTCAATAACCTTTACTTCCAACCATTTTTTGACAAAATGTCTCATTACAATAAATGTAAATATGTACATTCTGAACAATTTGAGCCATCATTTGTTTCCCTACGGTCAGTTATTACCAAGATACAACATATCAAGGTCAAAGGTCAAATTGTCAGAAATGGTATTTCCGGTCAATTTTGGCCAAAATGTTCTATTATAGCGAATATAAATATGCATGTTCTGAGTATGTTGGTACCAAAATTATATCAATAGACCAAGTAGTTTAGGAGGTATGGCCATTTTCACTTTTTATCTATTTTGGCGGCCATCTTGAAAAAAACCACTTTCCGGGGGTCGAAATTCTTGAGACTTTTTTTCTGTTGTTTAGTAGACCCAATACTACCAAAATCCGTTGAAAAACCTTTTGTTGCAATTTTTTTGAGGTTGGCCCCTTTTTTTCATTAGTTCTACTCTACTATATATGGGCATGATGAAGTCATATCACTACCATATTTGGGCATATCACTACCATATGTAGGCACATCACACTTTTTTTTGTCAAAATTGTTTGATAGTGTATCATTGTCCTTTCTGTTCTTCTTAAAAGTCATTCTTCAGTTGTCTTTATGAGTTACCATGCAGCTTTCATGACCACAATTTCAATGGATTTCTATGTTTTAGAATTGGAACATTACACTGTCTAAAAATGCAGCAATAGTGTCAAAAATACATGTTTAAGTCGAGTAATTGTTCTAATTCTTGTTAGTTTTTGTTAGTTTTTATTTATCTTTTTTTGTATATCTCGGAGCAAACATATTGTTATGTATATTTTATCTGAAAATGAAAATAACTGGAATTTTCCACAGATGAATGAATGATGTCCTAAATAGTGATATAAAATACTTTTTTTTTATCAGCGTTCTGAGCTTAGCAAGGCTTCAATCTTCACCGGTGAAGAAGAGAAATTTGCGTGGGAACGAACTTATTCGCGCTTAATGGAGATGCAAACGGAAGCTTACTGGTTAAGCCGAGAACCTCAATCTAAGAGGGAAGATTTATGACGAATTTCTATTTGTAGAACTTTATAGGCTGTTTTTTGTTGTGCGCCCCCCCCCCCCCCAGTATGTGTAAACTCTAGAGTTTTGATAGGCAATGTGAAAGGGTTAACAATCTTCAATGATCCATTTGAATAGTGCTAGTGCTAATTTATTTCCATATGGATTAAAACGTTACTGTATCCAAAGAATTTATTTACATATAATTTAAACATTTACCTCAACATTGTTTTAAATGTGTTTGCGGTTGTAGTGGTAAAACCAATTATTTTTGAGTTGTTGTAATGTTCTTTAATGCAAAATAATACTATGTATTGTTTTATGTTGGCCAATTTTAGATTACAGTAATTTTTTAAATGTTAAGCAATATTATAACTAAAAATTTTATTATATATTGAATAAATTTGAAGTTTATTTACTGTTCTAGTAAAATGTACTACTGTGTTATCAAATTTGAAGAAATGGTAATCGTACTTTAAATGCACGGTTTTCAAAAACGTGTTCAAATGCTTCTAAAACGGCGCAACCTTGTATACACCCGTCTTGTTGCGTCTTCCATCCTATCATCTATGGCGTGCAATATGTGCAATACTGCAGTAATTGACAAAGGGATATCTTGACAACATATTTTCTCTTGATTGCAATGTATTTGTTTCGGAAATCGACAATTTAATTTAATTCTTTGGTTAATATGCTTACATTCACTATGCTGTATTAAATACAACTTCTAAATGAAACTTTTTCCTTTAGTTGCATTGTGAGAGAGTGTTGAATTTAATATTTTTAATGTGTAAATAAATATATCTGCAAACTAATTATGTGACGTCATAAATGTATTTTATGTGCGTCAGCCAATCGTCTCGCGCCAAAGTTTGGTATTGCGATACATGTACATAATGATCTATCACCCATCATATACGATATACGATCTTTGTTTTTTACTAAAAATCAACGAGTTCCACATTTGCGTTATCATCCGGTTTTTTAATGATTATGACATGCGCAGTACTTACTAGCATTCACGTACCTGGATCACCGTTACAAATATAAATGGCACTTCATTTAAAAACAAAACAACACAAAAAGGCAGATGTCCGTTTTAATCTAATGAAGAAATGAAAGTTAATTACCGTTGATCGATTCTTGACCCTCCCGGATGCTTAACTGTAACACTCAGTGGTCAAATCCCAAGAAAACTTGTAGTCGTGCTAAAAAGCGTGTGTATTTAAACAACTATGTTTCTATACCACTTTTTCCACTTCACCTTGTGGATAAATAACTTTTAACCGTCCTCTCCTGGTGGACAAAGTAAGCCTACTTATAACTGGCTTAAGTTTCTTAAAAGTATTGATCTGATGGTGTAATATTAATAAAGCTTTTCGAATAATTATCAAGTGTTATTAGTGATGATATCTTTAGAATTGTAATACTATAAATATAATTTCTTTAGAAATTAATATGAAAAAGAACAAGGTACTTGCATCATTTCTCCTTAACCGCTACTAGAAAAAAAAATCTATGACGTAAATCGGCTTATTAATTTCTAATAGTTATAGCGCCACCATACTTAAAACTTGTATAGAACTTTTACTTATGCATTAAATAATTTGTTTGTTTTTGTGTGTTTTTTTAAAAATTATTATATAACTTTGCGATTTGCCAGGTTAGGATAAAAGGTCAAGGTTAAGTTGCAGGATAATAAATATATAAAATAATTGAAAATCCCGATAGCGATGTTTCAAAATTAGTTTCTCACAACGTTGTATTTTATTTACCGGAGCTTTAACATTTTTTTTTCTGTAAGCAAACTCTTCTGAGATTTAAAGTACGATTGTTTTAATCGATAAATTAATGACAAATCCTTATCTTTGTAATATCAACAAAAATGCATCGTTAGAAAATCGTAAGTTGATTCGTTTCGAAATGTTATAGGTATTAAGTACGTACTATCGTTAACTCGCATCTATAATGTACAAAACAGCTTAAAGCGACAAATTAAAAATCTCTTTAAAATGTTAATTAATCACATAATACTTCAAATAAATATAATATTTAATGATTATTTAAATAATCCACCTGTATGTTGCATAATTAAACGTCAATTAACGAGGAGAAATACAAGCTTGTGACGTCTTAAATAATCAACGCGGAAACATATACAAAATGCTAGAGCTGTTCGCTTTAAACACCAAGACAAACATAATGTTCACATACACCCACGGAAACATTGGTGAGTCTATTAATGATAATTATGTAATAATCGTTTTAATAATATCATTTTGATATCATCAATAAAAGCGAAGTGAATTCGAGTATTTAAATTAATTCCTTTAAATCCTTATTGTACATTTTAAATGCGTCACGTAAGCCATGTTGATATATGTTTTAAGTTGAACAATTTAAATTTCACAGAATTGGATTACGTTTGAACCGTACCTTTAATTGACGTGATCATGACCGGCAGAGAGAAACACATTTCACCGTCTCCTATTTAAACTGACGCGCTTGTCTCTGATGACACGTGATGTTTACTATACTGTAAAACATGGAGAGGTCCACGACTGCACTATACAACATAACTTACTTTAAGTAAAAACTATCGTAAATATGAAACAATATAAATGTATTTAAACTATCAAATTGATATTAAATGTATAATTGCAATAAATTGGTCGGAAAGTAACAGTAAAATATACGATACTATAATTATATAAGCCATAATAAATGTATAAGCCATTGTTAAGCATCGTCACTCGTTAACACGTATATGATGACGCAATAAAACAATAATATAAAACTATATATTGTCTTAGTTATTCGTCATATAAAAGTTTAAAGAAACGAATTACACACGTTAGGCCTATAAAGACTTTTTTCAAACGCGTCAAAATGTCATTGAGAATTGGACCGCGCGGGGGCGGTGTGACGATATCCAGAGATGTTAGATAAGAAAGTTGACTTTTTAAATGACACAGTTTACTGCTAAAGTGCTCTAATGAGAGTCGTAATATGTTTGAATAATGCTATGTGTAGGCCCAGATTAACTAGCGTACATTGGTAATAACTATACAACCGATATCGCAACCCCCGTGTCTAGTCCGATGTCCTTTTTACGTAGGCCTAATCTTAAAGAATTCGAGCAAGACACAACACGTCTATGTATTTTTTAATTTAAAAAAATGTATTCTCAATATAAGAATTGTTAATTTAGTTTTACACCTGTAAAAAGTTTGATGTACCCAAATATGGTAGTGATATGCTCAAGTATGGTAGTGATATGACATCATCAAGTCCATACAATTATGGGCACATCACATTTTGTTTGTCACATACAGTTGTATAGTGTAGACAGAGCTTCAGAGAAATACTTTTCAAAATTCAAGTATATAATATGCATATAACCGCCGTGAACCCGATGCAATAAATTATAAAAGTGTTGATAACTAACTTAACGCGAGTTTGACGCGTGCCTATTAAGATGTTACAATATATACGCAATCTGTTTACTTTTTACAACGAAACTCACCAATTACAGGATAGATAAACTATAAATTATCATGCTTTAGGGAGTGGAGCCTTGCCAAGGGTCAGGATTGAACCCTGTACCTTGTGATTTGAAGGTAGGCATAAGTTTGCTGACACCAAGCTACAGCTCCATTTAAACGATTTCTTGTTGTAAACCCGTTCTACTTTTATTTATAGCGAATAATAGGGCAGATGTAGTAGAATAAGGTCATTTGTACTGTAAATGCAACCCTATCCTTTTCATTGACAATCGTCACATTGACTTAGTTATGTGGAGTACACACAACCCAATGCTAACCCAGGTGCTGTGGTATTAATTTTGTTAGTTTTAAAATTCTATTCACACGGGCACGTAGCTGACCCTACTGTCCGAAAACAAAAGAAGTCGTCAACATTAGAATTTACTTGTAGTTTTAAACCGTACTGAATTACCCATAATATCGATATCAATTCATTGTCAATGATACTTTATCCGTAAGCATAGATAAATCAATTTGTTATCCTGTTTATATCAAACAAACATGCAGTTGACGTGCGACGTGCGCGTACAAAAATGCATACAAGCAACAACCTTTGTACGCGTGAAATCCGCTGTGTGCGTCTTTGTCGTAATGGTGTAACAAAATTGACACTTTTTTTGTGACTGTAGTGACAGGACCAATCCGCAATCATTACAAAATATACCGTAGAGAAAATGTAATATTTTATATAAAAAGCATGCATTAGCCAAGAAAATGTAGTAGTGGTGCATAATTAGTACGGTGCTGTGGAACTGCAGAGAAAGAAAGAGACTCGTCCAAAGAAATTGGACCAATCACGAGCGATGTTGTGCGCAACTCGACGTCACTATGTTGCGTCCAAGAGGAACCAAGCTTACATCTCGTAATGAGGCTTTAATTTTAAGTTTGATGCTTATCGTGGAAGTGGGTGTCAACTCGTTGTTGAATGCGTGGTAAAACAAAGTAAACGGATCCTAATCTATAACGTTAGACCTACACAACCTAATTACCAGAATGTCGGTCTAACATACTGTACAGTAGCCATTGTAAATAATACAAAGCCCATAAGTGTAAACTCATATTAAACAATATTAACGATTATGAAAACACAGTGTTGTCCCTACGTGAGAAATCTCAGCGATTGTATATTTAACAAAAATCTATCGCGTATATTATTTGATAGCACTCTTGTTGTTAAAATGACGACGTATTGCCCTCATTGGCCTCGTTTAATATGATTGACATGCAAGCTTAAATGATTCCAAAATCTAAGGAGTCCATGGGGATTAAACCGAAGCAGAAAGTCAACTAACAGAAAATATCAAATAACGGAATAAAATGAAAACAAACAATATTATGATTTCTATAAATCGAACCACGTGATAAACTCAAACATTTTAAACATTAGAAGTTTTAATGTAACTTCGATTTTGATTTTCAAAGAAAGGAAAAACGTATTCTTTGGAATGAGCAAATTTGTGGTTTCTATTTTTATAATGACGTATATAAAGTGCGAAGTTATAAGTTATTGAACTTTATATCTTGTTCTTCCCTTGCAATTGTTCGTTTTCAGATTGTATGGTTTGTGTTTTTACAACAAAAGCCAGTCATCTCCGATCAAGAGGCATATAGGATAAAGGTATATTTACCGGCGAACGATAATACCCCGCGGGGTTGAAAGAACAATCCCGGCCTAGCTAAAATATGATATGTCTTTAGTAAACTTACAGTATAGTGTATACAATCACTTGTTAAGGTGGGCACAATAAACATAACATGGTATGGGATCAAAATGACTTGACTTTTAAGCCTTGCCATAGGCCTCGTGTGCTGTATATAGAAAACTAGAAGTTAATTGCCATACTTATGGCATTTCCCAACTTTTTGCTTTTTTTATATTCCAATTATAATAATAACATATTGTGGTAATTCCGGCCTGGATTAACCCTTTAATTGAAGTTATAACACTCTTTCAGATATAATTCAATGGATGAATAAAAATGATGGAATTGACGGGATTAATGGTGCCGTGAAGTGGGACTTGATCTTGGGGTTCAGTGTATGTGTTGGATAAACATAATTCAAGTTTCAATCTAAGCAGCTTTTGATATTGTCTCTAAATCCGATGAAGTGAGAAATAATATTCCATCAGAAGCAAAATCCTTCAGCTGAGCTTTCGTAAAGTCAACTTAAGATCGATCAAGATTGCTGTTTTTCTTTCAGCTCTTTTGTTCCCGTCAATATTTTCCAAGTAAACTCCTCCTAAACAAGTTTTATCTTAGGCTAATTAGCATACTAACTCTTGAGATGTTGTTATGTCGTCAGTGACACAACAACACAATGTTGCGCGTACGAAAAAATAAAATGGTGATTGCGGATGGTTCGATGATTCTTGACTACCAAGACCTATAGTACTTAATGTAAATTATGCATTGCATAATTTTGTCTAAGTCAACGTGAAACCGATTTCGGTTTTTCGTGATGACCATTACACCTAAAAAAGGTTCTATTAAATAGGCCTACTCGTGCCTGTAATAGCAGAATACGGTCGTCGTCACCTGCATCTAGAATCGGACAAAATTATCGGAAGAATTGATACAAATTGTAAAACCAAATTCAACGTACGAATAGTACCTCCATATTACGTCATATGGTCCTATGTGTCGTCAGAAAATATATCCCATCATCACCATCATCATAAATCATCAATAACTGTCTTCATCGTAGTCATCAATAATAAACAAAACGCGCACATTTAATAGTTATATAATTTTAATATTTTATTCATATTTAGGCCATCTTTGGTGATTAGAGTCGTACTGTCTTTCATATGTATATACACATTTTGTAGGAAAATATAAAAACACTTTTACTTTTACATTGTATTTTTTAAACGCACTTTAGTGTTATTTTGATTAGAGAAAGTTTAAACATAATTTACTGCAAAACACTGTGAATTTTCACTTAAATGAAATATATGTACGTACAGTACCCCCCAGACCTGCTGGTAAGTATGTAAGGCCCATGGGTTGTAGCCAAGCCAACCGCAACCCCTCCCATCCCCTCCAATGCCCCACCCATTCCTCACCCACGCCTACAAAAATTAGGGATAATAATGACAATATTGATTATTAATCATATTGATTGTAATCATCTTTTTTGATTGATAAAGTAAAGTTTAAATCAACATAACATAATCCCATTTTTTATATAGAAAAGAATTCTTATATACATAATTTTATATTGAAATTCAACTGGTAATAGTCTAATCTATATCTAATTAACTCATAATAAATCTAATGAATAATAAAAATGAAATTAACAGAAAGAAAACAATACCGTATTAATAAAATCAAACACTAAACATTCAGTTTGACTGAATCGCAAATTTTAAGATTGAAAACATATTTTTGAAAAAAAGGTGTCTGGAATTCATACTGGCTTATATCTTATTAGAGATAGCCATAGTAATCTACATCTATTTTTAATATATTCACTAATAAAACTTGTATCGCTTTGTCAAAGCAGTTTCAATCTTGTAGTAATACAGGTACTGTTTACACTCTACAACATTGAAAAACATATTATTTTGGAAAGCTAATGCCCAGGTTTCCAATTGTTACTGGCTTGAGATAGCACCTAATCTACTTCTATTATTATAGTAATGTTTACGAACAATAAGAATGTCGCTTTATCAATCCAAATATGGTCAAGTCACTACTAACATTTAAACATTTAAAAAATATATCAGTTTTGAATTGGAATATTTGTTTAAAAAAAGTTAATGCCATTTTTAATTATTCTTACTGACTTATTTGAGATAACTAATCTAATTATAATTATAGTATGTATATATTCTATGCATAATACTTGTGTTGCTTTTTCTTCAAACTCCTTCAAATATAAATGTATAGAAAAGGCACTTTTGTAAACAACATGGAAATACATTATTTGGTTTGCTGTACTTTTTCGTCAATAGATACAAAATCTGTGACTTTCTTTGGTAGGTATTTTGTTTAAAAGTTTATACGTAAATAATTTCTATTTCAAGAAATAATAGGCTATATGAACCCGTAGATAACATTTCGGTTCCGCTTTAAAAAAGGTGGATGGACCATCTCCCGTATAAGGAACCTGTAGGATCTGCGCTCATGTTCTAAGCTGATTCGGCATAAGTTAACATCTACATTTTTTTTAAACATTTTCAGACGTCCTTTGACCTGTATACGTCACACAAAAGTTTTTCAATAGGAATACTTCCGATCGTTTTCCTAAAAAACAGTTCTTCGATTGTGCTAGGCCTAACAGCTTTCAAGGAAGGCAGAATGAGAAGGAGTTTGCCGAATCGGAAAGGTTGTGTTGGGTAGACGGCTGAGATGTATTTGCTTAGCGTCATCTGGGCTTGATCTTGGAGGCTAGCCACTGATGGCACATCTTGAATTCCCGATAAATCTGAAAAGAATACGTAAAGAACTTCTTAATTATGCCGCAAATCTTAAGAATTTCCTTCACTTAAATTTAAATACCAGTTCCAGAAATTACGTTATTTGTTTGTGATTTCGGTTTAATGAATAATACAGTTTAGTAAAAATAATTAGGCCTACCTGATTTGAAGAGAACGATTCCTTTCAGACATGCGTATTCGGTAGCATCCACCTGCAGCTGTCGTAACTTTTCAATGAGTTCCTGAAGCACGCGTAATTCACTCATGACGGCAGCAGCTTTTGCTGGCGGTGTGTTCTCAGAATGGAGTCCTAAAGTAGATAAAAATAGCAACGGTTAGGTCAAGTGTGTATTTATGCTGTTATTAATAAACCACTTGATTGATATTATTATATTTTTATGATCCATATGCGACTCAAATGCAAAACAGAGACAAGTTTTTGATTTGCCTAAAATGACACATTTTTATTTTTTCTAGGCGAACTTTAGATAATGTTATTCGTGCGCAATTCATGTTTTGTATGGGTTTTTTGAAGCAAAAACGTAATAAATAGTATAATTTGGAAAGAGTTAATTAGTAGGTGAATAATCTACTCCTTCTTGGTATAATTTTATTTTACGATATATTTGCTTTTTGCTGCTAGAAATGAAGTTTGAAATGTAAATAAGTATTGATTATTGAGCTATAGAGATTTGTTCTAAGATAAGATACAGTCGAGATGAGATAAAGAGTGTTAGAAAGTTTCAGTCAAAGTGTAGTTCATCAACATACCTGCAGCAGCCATGAGAGGTCCACTTTCTAACGTCATCTGCCATTGAGCAGCACCAAGGATAAACAGCTCTCTCCATCCTTCCTCCAGTAAGATTAACTGATCGTTCTGTGGTAGAGATACGAATGGTGGAACATTCTTTGTCCACTGAATGCTCATGAATAAAAGCCTAGCTGCAGTTTCACATATGTTTTCTACACTTGTCAGAGGAGACCTCATCATTTCAATCGGATAGGAAGGCTGAAGAAAAAACAAGTTTATGGTTATTTCAGAGTGCTACGATAATATTCTGTGATTTTATGTAAGTAAGTTAAGCTTTTGTCCTTTGTTGTAAACAACACTTAGAACAAAGCTCCTAATGCTATTTAATATGTATTCTGTTTTATATCTAAATATACCTAATTATAAAATTGATTGAATGGAATACAATTCATCAAGAAAACATATTCCATGTTCATCCAATCAGCTATATTGTTTAAATAATCTTAACAACTTGTAATGGCTTCTTGTTTTGCTTACCTTAGGAGTTGGTTGGCATATTACAATTGGAGTAACCGGAGGATAATCGACAGCGACGGCAATACCTCTGTAGGCTTCTTCTCCTAACATGGTACCTAGATATGGTGATGTTTGTCCGTACACTTGTGGAGTCTCTCCGGCTGCAGCCTCTTTGAAATATAACGCCATTTGCTTTCTGATTGTTGAGTTTCTTGGACCACGTTCATGCTGGACAGCTGGAAGATTAAAAACAAGATCAATTTAGTTTAATTTATGAGTAACTAATTCATGCAACGAAGCCTTACATATTTAGTAAGGCTTTACAGTTACATTGTTTTTAATTAATGCAAATATTGATAATGGACATCTTATATAGCGCCTAATACAAACATGTGTCTAAGCGCCTTGCACGAAAAAAAAAAGAAACGTTCCATGCCAACCACACCTTCCTACCGGAGGTATTTTTGTCTTGTCCAAAGTGTATTACGTATGTATGTATACATTCAACATCTTTATGGAGATAAAATCTTGAATAACTGGGTTAAAGTTAACAGTTTTAACAAAACTGTTCGGTTTACACCAGAGGAATTCAGAAATGGTATAGTGCCAATCATACCGATTGTTAAGTCAAAGCTTTTGGTTAAATAAGTGTTTTCTTAAACAGACACTTCTTTCATATTTGTCAGTTCTAAATCAATTTGCCGTGGGATATAGTTTTGTCACTTTATCAAACTGCAGCTTTATCATTGTGTTCAATTCGTTGTTGTATTCACGAGGAATGTTTGCCGCTCCTCCCAGTAGGCCATTTTCCCCCTTAGCGCACCTGGGTGCAATTTTTAAACGTTTCGCTTTCTAAGTCGCATCACTTGCAATTTCCTCCCGGCGATTGATTTTGTAAGCTATCTAAAAACTGTCAATCAAAAGATGATTGACATTTCTTATGTATTACTTAAAGTTGTCAGCCGAGTTTATTGTATTTGTGTGACTTTTTGAAATAGAATTTCTTTTTTTACTTCAAATGGTTAAGCTGGAATTAAAACAGATTTGCTAAAGTAATGTATCGCAGTACATCCAGTTATAGGAGAATCGGCTAAAATGTTTGTTGTTTTTTTATTGTTTCATTTACCAGACTAAAAAAACTTTAAGTTAAACATCAACTGCCTTCAAATACACCATATCAGCAATTGTATAAATCTCTTCTTTTTCAAATCACCAATTAACAAGACTTAGTGTGTTTTTTGTTACAAATTGCAGATAATATTTATCTTTCTATTAGTGAGACATAACTCGTGTCATAAACCGGTAGCAACCACTTAATAAGCCTTCTTTCCCCACAGTAGTCAAAGTATTTGTCTTGATTGCTTCTATTCAGTATCGGCCTAATACTTAACACCAATCGCTGTAAAGTAAATGATCCGATGTAAAGTCAGTTGCTTAGGAATTCAAATGTGCTATGATGACTTGATCCCAGGCCCTTCTTTTCGGGCTTTTGTTGATATTGAAGATCTGTTTACCCAGGTGCAATCCACTGTCTGAAACATTTTTTATCGCCGCTAGGCTTGGCAACGAAAAGGCCTTATACCCCGTACAGTGATGTGTTATGTCAATACTATAACAAGCACTATGTATAAAAGAATAGAGTTTGCCTTAGGCTTAGCTTCTTTTGCTTAAAACTCTTCTTGAGTCAGTCTTACGTTTCATAATTCATTTCCATTCATTGATAAGTATTGAATCAAGCGACTTGCCCTTCGGTTTGTCCATTTTCAGCGGGAATTTCTATAAAATGACCATGAAGGTTTTTATAATGTTAAACATTGTGCGGCTTATTCAACCATATTTATGCCCATTCTCATAGGTATTCCCGTAAACAAGGACACCTTAGTGTGTATTTTGAAGACGATTTAACAATATTACTGTTTGCTTTCCATTAGGTACTAAGTAATGTCTCTTGTTAAAGTGAGACAAATCCAAAATCGTCTTATCAAGGTTGTAAACGAAAAACAATAAAAGAAAGGTAGATTGGTTCCATTACAAACTATTACTTTTCAATTTTTTTTTTACTTTAAACAATTTCCATATAACTTAAATAAGACAGTTTTGATGATTTGAATTATGTTGAGATTTCATTATGCTACGATATTTGTTATTGTGATTTCATTCACAGATTCGTCTAATATTGATTATCTAATCGAATAAATCTAAGGGATAGGCCTACCGCGATGGAATTAGTTTAGAATTTCTCCCTGATGATACAGTGTTGGTTGTTCGTTGTCACCTGTGGTCAAGAGAATAACAGAAATGTTTTGCGGTGATGTATTAATCTTCTATAACACGTACCGTAGTACAAGTAAAACATATCCGATTTACATTCCGTCAAAAGTTGTAACTGTTGGTAATAAGCCTACTTAGTTTTAAGCCAGAGGCTGTACGAAGTCTTTAAGGTATCCTTTTGTTGTGTTTGTTCACGGGTTGTTGACGGCTTTTAGTGTGATGTTTTTCTAAGACAACCGTGTTGCATCAATGACAGTAGGTGACAAAACTTATGAAAAGGCCCTGTCGATTACACTACCTTTACTGTTTACATTTCCCACCTCTTGTAGTTTGAAACAAACATAAGTCAAATCGCAAATTTTGTTTGCCACATTATTCGAGGCTATTCACGGACTTGGCCCTACTACCACCCGCGTTTTAACTATTGTTTCGGTGACAATTATGAAATCGTACTGAACTGTCTTATCGATTTATCGTAGACATACCAGTTTCTGACGATGTGGGCCTATGTTTAGTTTGATAACATCTTTGAAAAAGATTCTTCATGCTGAAAGGTTAATCCTCCTGCGAAACGTTTCAAAGCAGAACTACTTTGCTCCAACTTGAAATGGAAACAAACACATCAGAAACAACATTCAAAGTTAACTAATTAATCTAATCGTTTGGCCCTCCCATGGTGTAATCCGTTACTGGTAGCTCTTTAGAATGTAGAATGTATGTGAGAAAATACATTGTGTATGCAATTATGTTAGAAAAACAACTTAGGAAAGATTAGTGTTTTTTCTACTGAAGAAGCTAAAGAAACTTTGTTGTGGCAAACAACAGGTTGAATAGAGTGTCAATTCTGCTGTGATTTGGCTGTGGCGGAACAATACATGTCAATCACACCCAAATCATCAATTTATCTCTCTATTGTATCAATCCGCACGTGTAGTACAACTTCAATTGCCAATCCTTTCATAATATAGGCTACAACTTAAGTTACGACTGTTAAATGTGATTATACGTGGAATATCCTTCTGAATTGTTTGTCACCTGCAAATTTCTCGCCTTCCCACTGGGAAGTAAATAATATCTTCGCTAATTTTTTTTTATCTGCGTTAACTTCTCAGTAGGAAAAGATCTTAAATTTAATTGTGATCTGATCTAAAGATACCCTTAATTTACAGGTGCCGGTGAGATGATAAAGAATATACCTAATAAAGGCTTACCTGGGTTTTTAATTCTTTTTTAATGACTGCGCATTAATTAACATATGATACAATTACGCCTCATCATTAACAATGTGAAGCACCTTGATTCACATTTAATCGGCGTATACATTTCCATTAGTTTTAGTTACAAATAAAGATATGTTCACACGGGATCGATAGTGTTGATAGTTTTGTGCGTATGACGCAATAGATTGGAGAGTGTGAACCAAACATAGCCGCGGATGTACGTACTGAAAGACATCTCAATTAAACAACATTACTTGTTATTTGTAAATGAAATACTCATTTAAATTAAACAAGTGGATCAAGGAGCTCCTTCTCACGTGTCAATCACAAACATTTCATAATTATCTGCGCAGGCCATGTGGCGAGCGAACGCAGAGTTGCGACTCAATACCCGAAAGTAGGAAAAGAGCAAACAATCGAGTCATCCAGTGTTGTTGATGATCAATGAAATCTTATGAGTATTTTTTATTTTTCAAATGGTAAATCATTTCCCTGGATAATTGTAAATGTGAAGCATCGGTGACCATATTTCTGACGTGAACATTTCATTCATCAACAATGATCAATAGCAAAGTGAAGGAGGCAGTCCATATGTGATTATAAATGCATATAGGTCGTTAATTGGCGGTTGTAAACAATTAAAGAACTCATTGGATCAAAGATGCCAATACATCAATTATAAGTATGGTTGGTTGGAACAAAGTAAAAAATACGTGAAAATTAACGTTCATACACGGTGGAATCATGGAGTTCCTTGTGTAACAATTTGGGTAAATTAATATGTGATAATGTTTTAAAATATTGCTTTAATCAAATACGTACCATCTTTGTTCATTTGTACTTCGATGCACTTCTTAAGCCGACATGCTCTGCATTGGTTACGGTGCGTTTTGTCGATTGGACACGGCCCAGAGCCCCGATTTTTGCACACGTACGTACGGTTACGTCTGATGCTACGCTTAAAGAAACCACTACAACCGTCACAGGCGTAGACACCATAGTGCTTGCCGGAGCTGCGATCTCCACACACTTTGCACGGAATATCAAGAATCCGACCTGAAATTTAAGTGGAATACAACATTTAAACTATATTGTAAAATGGTAATTCAGACTATAATCTTTTTGTGTTAATTAAATAGTATAAGAAATACAGTTCTTTCGCACGTATGTAACATTATTTTAATGTATAATTTTCTCAGAAGGGTTGTCGGCACCTCGACTCTCACGATTTGTTTAAAGCAGTCATCCAAGTTTAAACTAGATGTCATGAACGCGTCATGTATAATTCCACATTCACACAAAAAGCAGATTCACTTATTGATTCAAATTTAAACAAATCGTGAAACTCAATCTTTAAAATCTAAATACCATAAAGTAAAGCGCATTGAATAAAAAGGTATGACCTATTTCATAATCACATTCAATATTGTATTCAGCCTATATCGATCACGGTTGATCTATCGATTTGGGTCACGAATTAATTCCATGGTGGGATTATAATTTGATGGGCCTACGATATAATTTCACACTGCGAATATCAATGGCGTAATGTAGGGGAAAAAGAACTCTGATTTAGCCCTTCAAGGAGCACTCCAACGCTGGGTAGATGCATTGGACTGCTAAGCTCTGGGGCCCCTGGGTTTAGCCAGTGGTGAGCGCTCATCAGTTACCATACCACAGTGCGAATTGATCACATTCTAAAAAATCAGCAGACATCGTCATATTTTATAGAATATTGAAAGCATTTTTCCTTCGTCTGATTTTAACCTATCGCTCTTGAGTTACCTATAATGCTTTCGTGCTTTTTATATAGTATTTATGGATGATGATGTTACAATTTTAATGATGCTGTATTTTAATGTGAACAAGCATATCGACTGTTATTTCTTTTATAAATTACTTTTAGGTAATCCTGTCACAATTCGCTGTAAGTTTTGTCATGTTTGTTTGTATTGACCAGCAGTATTATCTCGCCTGTGTAACAAACAAGTGGCAATAGAGAAAAAACAAGTAAAATTGAAATTGATACTCTGGCTTACTGAATTAACAATTAAAGACAACGAAATAATAACGAACATACGTTTAATCATGGAGAAATAAGTTATTTCTCCATGGTTTAATGAAAACATTATTATCGATATAATTATTTTGATAATTTCATTCAATTCGTATAAAAATCAATTTTTTTTTCTGTGTTTGTTAAAATTACAGTTAATGCTCGAAAGGTCCTCAACCTTACATACCCAATTATTATTTTTTTTTATTTCTATATTGATTCGATGTTTCTTTTCTCGATCAATAGCAGTTAACGAGTTTAGTGTTGATATGATTGGCTTCCGAATACCTTATAATAGTTTCACTAATTGCGTATAAACATTTTAAAAGCGGCCTAAACGGCTGTCATGGCCAGCGTATTGACCCGTTCATTGGTGTTAAAGTTGTACCGATTGGTCTAAATTTAGTCTACGTCTGTGTTTGGAAACGTGGTTATGAAATGATATCAATCAATTCACGTTTTGTAAATAAGAATATACATTTTATATTTTCTATATACATTAATTTCCAGTAGCTTCTATATATCTATATAGATCTTTAATAAAATGCGTCTAAAGAACAATCTTGTAAACGAAGCTTAAACTAATTTCAGGGCTTACTGGTGCATTCACAAATACCGTTATCCGTGAAGTTGTGATATTTCAATTTCAACGCGTTTTAGAAGTTCACAATCACTAAGTAAACACCCACTTTCAAAACCAAACATGACTTCGTTCGGCAATTTAAATACTTCGTTCCAGATTCATAACCTATCTTCAGGTTCACTAACAATTAGATTCTATAAATATTATCTTTGCGCGTATATTGATAAAGTCATAAATATTCGCACAACGCTTGATAGGGGTGTAACGTGTCTGTGATTTTTTACACGGACCATGTAACGTAAAGAAAACGTTTAATATCATGCAACGAGATTTTCAGTTAGGTCTAACTTTTGTTGACTTTATGAAATTAAGCGAAATGCTGGAAGATGTGTTTTCACTGATCGCCATTGTCAACACCGTGAGAACTAAATTCTGGTTTAATGAAGCTAACGTGGAAACGTTTTACCAATTCACTATTTTTTTTCATAATGTCCTATTTATTATTTTATAACAATCGTTGTTATTATAATTATGATTTCACGCAACCCGAAATAATCCGAGATCCAAGCCATGAAATATGTTGACTTATTTAATGACTTTGCAATGCATTTTCGGGTATGATGCAGTTGAACTGTGTTCGCCCAATTGTTTTCTGTATGAATAGGGATATTCACATTTTTTAAACTAAAATAGCTTTACATCTTTTTGGCATTTGATTTTTTTCTTATTTGTGTACATAGACAACGACATAGACAACTTAAAAATTAATTATTTTTAAGTTGTCTACGATTCCAAAAATTGTTTTATTGTTTATTTAGATTTATTTTGTATAGCTACATCCTTTTTTAAAGAATAATTTTGCTTGCTTGCATTCTAAATTTCTCTGACTAAACTCTTTTTAGCCCTTTAATAATTTATATATGCCAATATTTTGTTTGTAAATGATACTCAATACACAATAATTATGATGTATAAATCTGAAATGTTCTTAATCCATATTTTAAACTTATAATCAACAATTTAGACATCAAACTGATCTGTAGTTGGTGCGATTTTGTTTCATTATTCTTCTCATGAAATATATTGTTGATCATTATCTGTTTTTTTTCTTAGTACAGTATCGTTATAAAATATTCCAATAATATGATAAAATATCTGTTTGTTTGCGTAATTAGAGTTATTTATAATCATCATATTCTATTATTATAGTATTAGAAAGATAATACAAAACAATAATAATATTTTACATAAATACAATAAATAAATACAATTAGTATCATATAATAATTAACAAAATAAATAATATTTAAATTTTAATTTAAACAATTCGAAAATTGGGATAGAACACCCTAGGCTATTTTATCATGATTAAAAGTAAATACTGAATAATTTCAAAGTATAGCCATCATGTAGACTGTAAAACTAGAACAAGTAACAAACGTGTTGCATTATATTGATTTTAGTTGCAGCTATGTATCAATTATTACTTAATTATCCTTAATAAATCTCCATCATAAATTTTAATATACATTATTCACGTAATAATTATTTTAAAAAACAATAAAACAATGTACGGTAATACATGTAAAGAATTTATCAAATTACCTAGAGATGAAAAATATTAAATAAACAAAATAATTATAAAGAAAGTAAGTTAGGATTAATTTAAACCGGTAATCTGTGTTTTCTAATACAGTAATACGTAAAATGTAAGAAAATCATAAGTTATGTATGCCCACCCTTTGGTACAAAAAATGGCAACTTTAATTTGATTATGAAACAGTTTCAGTGTTATGAAGTAAAAAATAAATAATACACTTACTTGAAGTAGTGTTAACTTTTGTGCTCATATCGCCAATCATTCCCGGTTCGGATTTAGAAAACAACTCTACAAAATATTCTTATTTTCTACCAAGCCACAACGCACATGAGAATGCGAGTTTTCTCCGTTAAGCAAAATAACTTTTAAACGATTTAGCGGTAACTGTGATACGTTAGGTTACGAATGCTCGAATGAAATGACTCTCTGACAATAGGCCCACTCAATTCCTATACACAGAACAAGTGGCTTTCACACTTTCTGCTAATGTTAGTCCAATCGCTACTGCAAAAAAAGATTTAGCACCAAACTATATCGTCTGGCCTAATTTCCTCGACCGCTGATTGGTCGACTTACGTTTACAGTCTGCGCCAATCAGGTGAGGTTATGATAGGCCTACTATTATCCAATAGAGTCAAAACCGGTTGCTATCATTGACGTGTTGAATAATCTATCGAACATGAGAACTGAGTAAACGATATTGGTTGAATTTACTCAACGTATATGTGGACACAGTTCTTGTCTCTATTACAACTACTAATACAACACGATCGCCATGACAGAAGTGTTTGAATAAAACATTATAATCCAAATATTACAAAAGTTTAAAAGACTGACTTCATATTTGAGTTTGTTTTGGCGTATCTTGAGAACAAAAGGACACCTAGAAGTCAAATCTTCCTCGTGACCCGTCCCACTTTTTGATATAATGTCTACATGTAATTCGCCCAAACAGTCTGATAGATTGTAGGAATTTACTCGTTAGAATTACTAAAATAACGCCTTCCATACTCGTAATAGGCCTACGAATTCAAAGGATATGGATGTACTGCTGGTAGACTTTCTGTTGGCGGGTTGTTCAACAAGAATCCCTACCCCCAATACATCCCACTCACACACCTCTTAGGCTCTTTCTACATTCTCAAACTTTATGTGACAAAAAAAATGGGATGTGCCCATATATGGGTACGATGATGTCATTCACTACCATGTTGGGTACACCGTACATCACACTTGTTTGATAATGTAGACATAGCTTTAGATTTGTAAAATTTCCGTTTTCCAAAAACCGCTGCAGTGTTCCATCGACTATCTGTATCTCAGCATATGGTATTATCTGTCCATCATGGGCAAATTCTGTAATATATACTGTGTCACATAATTATAATATGTTATGCTAAATGGAGTCTGTGTCATATAAGCTTAGGTTTTATTTATTTATTTATTTATTTCGGTAGAAAAAACATATAGAGCCTATACACAAAAAAGTATTGCATTTACACATGAAGAAATAATTTCTATATGATTTACATAAATACTGTATAAAAAGTACACAAAAACATTAAAACATTAACATAGAAAAAATATCAATACATTAAGTAGTAAAAATGTAAACAAAAAACATTCAAACACGATAAAGTCATACAAAAACAAAGAAAAAATCAACCACAGCGAAAAAGTGATAAAAATTCATTAGATTGAGAGTCGGTGGAACATTGCATATGACCTATGACTGGCGCTGTATTAAAGAATTTGGCTACGATACTGGACATATTAGTTAGATGCAGAAGAATCTTCGGTACTAATTCAGTGAAGGAATGATCTATCGCACAATTAGGCCTTATGGATAGTAGAGAATCGGATTGACGAGTTAATCGAAATAAATTAAGGATTACCACCTCACTTCCAGCAAAAGAATTGGAATACACCTGTGTTATTTTTGGTTATCAATCACTTAATTGGCATGCTCAACTTAACCAATTGGAAGACTAAACTTTCTATTGTATACCCTTGTTAATCGTTCGTAAAATAATAGATTGGATAAAAGTCACCTAAAATATCTAAAAGACTCTTTGAGAGATTAGATACAAACAACTTTACTGTACTTTGGTAAAAATAAGAATTAAAAGCGCTTTCGTTAACGTGACTATGGAACAGTAGAAGAAAGCTAGGCCTATTTAATTCTAGTTGTAGTCTCGACCTCACGTGTGAAGTCTAACCAAACAAGACTAATAATGTGAGACATTTAAATAATAAGTCACTGTTAGCATTTTTTTATGGCAGGAATGAATGGTAGTGTTCATGTTTAATTTTGTTTTTACGTGAATTTAAACCCACGGCTATAGTTTTCCTAAGTAGGACATAACAACCTTTGCTGTCTTTACTATCTAATATTTCAATAGTCTAGTATGTGTATCTTTCCTAATGTATATGTAAACTGCATGTCATTTGTTAGATGTGCCTATATAAAGATCTGTCTACACCACCAAACGTTTGTGACAACAAATGTGATGTGCCCATATATGGACATGATGATGTCATATCATTGGGCACATAACACTTTTTATCCAACTAGTTTGATACAGTTTAGACAGATCTTATTAGTATACACGTTAACACTCAGTTGCGGATCCAGGAATTTGACAGGGGTGCTAGGCTGTTATTGAAGAGTTTAGCTCAATGTTCTATCCTTTGCATTGGAAGTGGGGGCAATGGGGGTGGACTATTCTTTCCTTGGTCGACCTATGACCCTTGTATTGACAAGAATTGGAGATTAATGGTTTTGCTTGCTTTGGATTTTGAAATAATTATTTAATTAGGCTAGACGTTTATTCTCAATTAAGCACAACTCTTTATAATCCTGGTTTCTTCTTTGATTTTGACAAACTTGCATAACATACGGCCCTTATTGACATGCTAATGATAACTTAGTAAATCGCCTTGAGTCCAGAAGCTGAAAATCTTTTAAGGGTTATACGCTATTTAGAAAATTATAGAACAAAACTTTAAGACAGACTGTTGAACGACTTCCGCTGGAATACAATATAGGTGTGTACTATATAATACATTTGATTTGATCTATTGTATAAGGATTATAGAATACAAACAGTAGCAAAGTTGTATAAGTGCATATTAAAGTTATATATAGCGAAACCACTAATCATTAACTTACAATATCGTTTAAATGGTGTAGAAACCGCAGAAGTAAAACACAGTTGTATAGCTATAACGTGTAGGCCTACTTATAGTAGAGCAATCTGTTTGCAATCATATTGCTTTTTTTCTTGCAATAAATGATGACTGAGTGTGAAACGACCAATAATTGTGTAAATAATGTATTTGTCACTCTCATAACATAACATAATAGTTAAAAAGCTTCATCAAAATATATGACAAAAAAATAAAAAAATAAATCAGCTTTCACTAATCTAGTTTTGGTCTTTAACGTAAAATGCATTTATTTTAACACAATTTATTGTAAAGATTTATTGTAAATTAAATAATTTCCTTATCTTAAGCGTATTTCAAATAAAGACCCATCATGCTGTTCTAGTAGATACTTTTAAAGTTTAAAATTAAAAGATATTTGTCTATAAACCAAACTAAATTAGATTTCTCACAGAAATATTATACGTGAAGTTGATATTGATGTAGGCATAATAATGGTAAATTTCGAATCTGACATAATTTCTATTAAGAAATCAGCGAGGGGTTTATTGGGGCATTTTTTTAGATATTGGCTAATAGGATCATAGTATTTTCTGTTATTGTCAATTATTGCCACGAAAACGTGGATACAGCAATCTTACAGTCAAGTCAATATGGCGGCGATGTCAAATTGTCTTTTATTACGTATATGTAACCATACATGTTGCTTGGCATTAAACAATTTATGTTTCATGATACACTTCTGAGTTTTCCGTGATTGCATAATTTCATCAATGTTGTTTATGTAAAATGATGGGCGATAGTATTTCGGTTTAATTGCAAATGTTGAATATATGGTTTCAACTTTATACGTAGATGTCGAAATTAGGCTTTATTGTATTATTGAATTGAAAAATCGTATAGTTTCAATAATAAATTTGACATTTACAGTGTTTCTGAAGTAAACGTAAGTTCAAACTTACTAGGCCTATTTGATTTGATAATAACTCACTCAATACAAATAAAACGAGACAGTTCACACACGCGGATACCGGTACGGTATAGGCCCTAATGGAAAACTACGGAAAAATGAAGTTTATAAATATTATAGAACCGTATATGAATTTAAACTAAATTCGCCCAAGCAGACATGGCATTACGGTTAGATTACTGTAATGCCATTTTGATGATCTACCAACAAATTCAACTTCTTTTAAATACTACAACTGGATTCTTGTATCTGTTTTTCTCTCATCTTTATTTTTAAGAGTGATTAACATTAGAATCTGTATGGTTATTTATTGGAATGCTTCCATAATCAAACCTAATCACATTCACTTAATTCATAACTAATTTGTTCATCTTTGTGATGAATGTTGATTAATAAATCAGTCTCTTCGTTGTTGCAATCTGGTGACCTCGTGACGACGGGGCAAACATTGGTGATCCAGACAAAATTCGCTAAAGTACTATTTCAGTTTTCACTGGGTACTGGGTAAGTCAACTAGCCTCTTTCTCCCTAAAAATATTACCTAAACTGATTATAGCAGGCCTATTATTTGTTCTCGCTTGGTTCCCACTAGGACCAAACGCAAGTGAGTTGATCAATCACAAGCGACAGTTAGAATAATCTATCGCTTGCGATTGGTCAAATCACTTTTGCGTTGCACTTACGCCCGTGTGTTGCGTCTTAACGTAGCTTTAACCCCGTGTACTTTTAATAAATTTATCTCTATAAAATATTCATAGAATAGCAAGCACGCGTCCTTCCTCAAAGGAGGAATTATGCGGTCAATCAGAAGTTCTTTCTTGTCATAACAATCAGTATATCGCATATCAAATCTAGCAAGCCTACAGCGTACATGTAATTATTCTAAATAGACAGCAAATTAAACCAATCATTACTGTCTTAACACATAATTACTGCTTAAAGTCGAATAGCAATTCGATATTTAACTTGGTTCAGACCAAGTACTTTAGTAACTTCAATATTGACACTGTACACTGTAAGTAGTCAGAATCTACGTTCACAAGCTGATCGCTGACTATAGAAAACTTACTTGAACCAATACAGTCATTAATACTTCCATTATATATGTGCATTTAGCGAACATTGATAATACAAGCTTTTAACAGGTATGGCTTTTATAATCTGGCGACGGAAGTAAGCTCGGAGACAGTAATCAAAGCCTAGGGTTACCCCCTTGTCTACGCCCAGACAATCCCAGCTTCTGGCTAGAAATCGTGCAAACTAATAGGGACGTAGAGTGAGTTGTGATTCCCCCAGGATGGCAGGCAATGTATACAGAAAGGTCAAGACTAAATGTAATCTCAGCCCAATATCAGTGTAGGCCTACAGTGAATTGACTTGTAGGATTTGAAGTTAATCTATCCACAATAGATGCTCAACAATTAGTAACAGAAATTATATAGATTTAGTTGTCGATAACACGTATGATTGGGATAGCCGACGACTGAATACAAACTAGTCAACATCCCCGGGCACAATACCTTGGTCCGCTATTAGAATTCAGTTGTCTTACTAACTGCAAACATCGATAAGAAAAGACGTTCAATTCACAGCTTAAACTTAATTACAACTCAATCCAATAGCAAATATGATCTTGAAAGTAAACCCTGGTTTTTCTATAGCCAGATTGATCACGTTTCTGAATGAGTGTATTTGTCATTCTTAGGCGAAATATGTAGGCCTATGTTACGGCACAAACATAAATCTCCTTGCACTGACCATGTAATTTACCACAACCTATATATAAACTAAGATGGGTAACTAAACCTAAAATATAACTGTACGCAAAACATATGCCATATATTAACTTTAATGAACAAATAATGCTAACTTGTTCTCGTTCTGGTGATGGTATTGTTTCATGGATTTTGATTTCCACGCAGGTATGGAAATGAGAAAGGAAAGATGAAAGAAATTCTTAATACATTATTACAGTCTTATATTATATACTTTGTACATCATTGTACATTTTGCACACATTCTTGCTTATTAATATATGATAAATCACCTTCCTTTCTTTACCAACTTTTTTAAAGGTAAATCTTTTGAATTACTATTCAAAAACGTGCAAATATATAATCATTTTTTTAATCTATCTACCCAGTCGAAATACTTAAATGTATAGTTTCTTTTAGACTAAATCATTAATTTTACTAATGAGAATATTACTCTCTAATTATCAATGTTTAGTACTATACTTTATGGCGTTAAAACATCCCCGGGGGTTCCTCCTCAAATACCTGAACTAAGTTAATTTGGTTCATTAAATCATCAATACACGTCATCACTAACTCTAAAAAACCTAACCAATGATGTGGAGTTGATAGGCCTACTAATTATTTGATACACAGTGCTGACAAACACAGATTAACTTCTGTTACATGTAACAATTCAAAGTTTCTAGTATCTCTTCATCCTTTGATGAGTCAGATTAATGAGGTCATACACATTTTGATTGGCTTGCCATCACAATAATGTGATCTAGATACAATCCGATTAACATTGAGATCTGATATTGATTGACAATCTTAGGTGTAAGTAAACAATACATACTAGTAATTGAAATACAATAGTAACAATAATTTAAATACAAACAATAAAAATAATGACTGGAAATGATCTAAACGCTGATGATTTTCTAGTGTTGATACGACGCCCTCGATAGGCCTATACTTTTACTTGAGACTCAAAACTTAATTACTCATTATAGACCAATCTATCTTGTTTCCATTTGCAATAAAAGAATGATACAACTACTATAAAGGCCTTGATAAAATAAATGAAACACAATTATTCATAATTTCTTCAGTGTTTCAAACAGTTGAAAGCAATTAATGAAACTGTTAACGATCAACATAGCGGACCAAGAGAAGACTGATTCTTTATTTTACTTTATTAGTTTATTAGTTGCAACTTCAAGAAGTGAGTCTTTCCGGTTCTTATTATGTGCGACTGATTTGTTAGTAGACACTCAAGCGCAGACATGTTTATGCCAAAATAGACTCCGTTGTTGTTAAAGATGTACTGTCCCCCTGAAAAAAATAATTCTTACAATTTAACCAAAAATTGGATCAAAACAGAAATTATTTACCTGAAATAGCCAACGGATTTGATTTAATCTAACCAGGGAGTTGTTATTAGATTATTAGCTAATAACAACTCCCTGATCTAACCATTTTATTTTGTCAATTAGTGAAAACATTTTTGTTTTTATGGAAGAGATTTACTCTATTAAAACTACAAAATTAACTTTCAAAGTCTGATTTAATTAATCTTCATTTTTTTATGTTTCGGGGGACAATACATCTTTAACCTTTTTGTCAAACCTACTCTACTACACACTTTGATAAGATTTCATATTTGGTGATATTGTTTGCACAAAATCAACATCTGCAGAATGATCAGATCACCTTCATTAGTAATACTTGCCTTACATTGATGAAATATCTCATAATGATTTTAATTGTGAATTAAAACAACTCACAGCTTATCTCACCTTTTGCTGTAATTGTATTCTCAGGTTTGTGTATCATTAGTGACGATTTAGGTATTTAGAAAACAATGCATTTCCTAATTTCAAGTCAAGAGTCACCATGAAAGCTAATCATTGTCTGCTTCTTATTCGCGCCAAATTCTCATGTGTACGAATGTGAAACTGCCATGAAAACTCGTCGCAGTAATGGAATGGTACTTTAATCTACTATACTTCTCCAGTCAGTCGGATAACCAGTAGAATTATCCCCTGTTTGTGACTTTTTGGTGATCTTTTCAAACCTTACAGTGCATGTAATGAGGTTTGTTTATTTATTTGCCAATGCAAATGAAAGCCAGCCTTTCTAAACAGTCTTCCGCCGTGTTGCTTCCATTCTGGGAGTAATTCTTCAGCGTGTCAGCTCTTTGATTGACTTTTCGGTGTATCAAGCCAACCGAACAGGTTCTCACCGCCCAGAACAGTCTTCGACTTTTTCCCAGTCTTTGCTACCATAAGAACCTTTGTTCAAGCAACTTACAAATGTCAACACAAATTGCTTTTAGAGTAACTGAATCATAGATGGATTTGAATCGAAATTTCTTCGGTTTATTTGCTAAGAAAAGTTTCTCATCGGATATCATTAGAGTTTTTTCTGTCTGACTGGGTTTCTTTTTCTGTTTCACTTTAAAAAGTTGAAAATTCACACGCCTAATTGTTATTTTGCTTTCAAATTGTTATTTTAAAGTTTTTTTATACCAACTTTTAAGTTGGTATAAAGTTACATTCATTCGAGCTTTCACAATGATTATTAATAAACATTACACGTATGTAGAAAATATTCAAAATATGAAATACCATAATAATTGTAACATGCATGCAAGGCCTACAATGAAAAAAATCCATAATGTGTAGTTTTATGCTATTAGGCCTTCCTTTTAAGGTTTCGTTTTTGTAAATATCCCACAGTGAGACTTAATTTGACAAAAGTTAAATAAAAATAGTTTTCCAATCTGAAGTTTTTTTTGTTATCATTCATTTCGTTTTCTAAAGATTTTTGCTTGTCTTTTGCGAGATACACTTACATATATTCTCATTTTCATTAAAAAATACTCGATGTGCATAATTTTAGTTTGATTTTTCGGTTTTGTATTATTTTTTGTTGTACAGTATATATAGAATATTTATTCTTAAATAAAGTGATCAAATTAAATCAAATAATTAAATCACCAAATCGTAATCTTCAACATTTGTGATTGTTGGCCTAATCGATCATTGAGGTTACGGTACTATGATCTCACGAACAAAAATACATAATAGTTTCATATTATAGGTGTCATATTTTAATATTTGTTGAGAAATTTTAATTCCCTTGCAACTAACATTATATTTGATACAATAGATATGTATGCAACAGGCGTTATAGCCTTCAAAATGTACGTCATGGTTTGGCGTAATAATCATTTACATCATTCAAAGCAACAAAAAGCTAAATTGATTTTCTATCTTTTTTGTCAATATCTTAACACGATATGAAAATGACATGATCATACGATTAAAAGTGCGTTTGTTAAATGTCATGGAAGTTTTCGGAGATGTTTAGTCAGGGTGGAGATGCGGGGGTTGAATCTGGATTTGAGGTGATAATTTATGCTTTCAAGCTTATTGTTTCACACAATACAATATAATACAGAACATAAATTAATAAATATAATTGTTTGAGGAGGACGCATTAATAAGCCAAGGCTTTAAGTTTGGTCCTCCAGATAAATAAATATATATTTAATTTAAGTGAGAGAAAAAAAAACACTTCCTTCTTTCGTCTAATTGACAAATAAAATTAAGCAAAAAGGCACATTAAAGAGAAAAAAAAATATTCTTAATGCAATTGTGAATACTATGAATACTAATACATACTAATGTTCTAACAATTTGAAATCAGTATTTGTTTTTATAATGTTTTAAATGAATTTATGATGTGTATTGCTTTGACATACATAATTGAAAAAAAAGACAAAAAACAGCTTTCGGCTGATTTACAGATATTCTAATTATTAAATATATGCTAGCAATGTCTACGAGTGATCAATATAACTCGGATTGGATAATTTTTTGAGTAAAATAATGTGTTATAGGCCTAAACTAGTAAAATGTTTCCTTTGGTTCTGTCTGTGTATAACAAATATCAGGTAAATGCTGGTAAATTCACAGATTAATTTGCATATTATTGGCACAGAACAACTTTTAAGATGATTAAAAAGATATTATTGTTATGTATTGTATTAATTCATAAACGAAATAAGCTTAAGAGACTAATCCAAATAATTGTCTCTTTTAGAGGAAGTCATTTTTAAAAGGTGCGTTTATCTTTTTACACAATCTGCTTTTCATTAATTTGCATTGGAACCAGACTTCAAAGATTCCGATATTTCATAAAGCGTCATAATCCTAAAATTGATTTTTATCGTCTGTTTTGTCACGTGTTCCGCAAGCCAGACGATTAAATCTCTCCGCACGGAAGGGGCATACCGAAAAGGGGGTAAGTGTCAAAGCCACTTGCTAATTTCCTCAACTTTAAATATGCACGCATGCGTGTCGTCGGATTGAGGAACACATTGACCTAGTGTTAAAGTTATGAATGGATTTAAAGTCGAGCTGTCACCTTAGGCCTAGCGAGGACAGGTGTAAGCATCGAGCCGACTGGATTGCCTCTCCACCCGGGCGGAAAAACAAAGTATATGTCACAGCACACTCTGTCAAGCTAATCTCCCCTTGACTGATGTTCACTGACTGCAAAATATCGTTTTCTTTCTGAGCATAGCACTGTGCAACAGTTATAACTAATAAGTAGTGTTGTTAAAATCTTGTTCGGCTTATATTGTAGCCTATGGGTATATTAGTTGTGAGTATAAAGACTAAACTTTATTTTCACTGCCCAAATCCGCAGATTATTCCTCTACAAGCGGATTTTTTATATTGTTTAACGCTAACTACGGCGGAAGGAAAGGATTTGAAATCCTAAAATTGATACAGAAATTCTAAGGCCTTAAGCAAAACGCAACAGTTTCTCTACTAATATTTTCTTTTGGATTTTCATTTTTCAATCGACTGAAAAAAACAATTGGCAATTTAATACATTGATTCTGAAAGCCATGCATATTTCTATTAACGTTTGTTTTTCCATTCATTATGAAAAATAGCTTTTTGTCTTTGAAACAAAGGTGTTTGGCTTCCCTTTGGCTAAATGAATGGTATTGAACAAACACTTCATACAGGTATAAACAGGTAAAAAAACAAAGTCACGGGATCGGAAAAATTGTCCCCTGGATAGAATAAAATAACCCTTGATAAGATTAAAAAATAATTTCTTCAAAAGTTTTATTGGTTTATGATTTAAACTTACGTTTACTAATCCAAATAAAAATATACTTTAAGGGACTAGGGTTGATTAATTTAAATGTACTTACTTGAATGACATTGGTGTACAGACGTCAACATGTTGTCAACTATTGTACACATTTTAACTTAAGTATGTATAAAAATTGACTGACGTCAGATATTTGCCAAGTACTAAATGCCAACTAAATGTTTGTGTGCATGTACACGATACACAGCATACTAGCGGTATATCCGTCTTTTTACATATTATGGTTCTTTTTTCCTGATCACTACAATCTGTCGGTCGGTCGGTAAACAATAACTTAAATTTGAGCACGCGACTGCTATATGGCCTTGTTTTTTTTACATTTGGTTATATGATTAAAAATTTAGTTTAGGTATGTACACTAAAACATTCTTAAAAATCTGACATTGTAGGCCTACATTTAAAATTATCATAAAAGCAGAAAATATACATAGGCCTACATACATGCGAACACATAACACTATTACATAAGATATAACCACACATTAATGTGAAGTATATATAAAAGAGTAAAACTCGCGATGTTAAAAAGTGTATTTACGTCTTGCGTACAATTTAAAAATAACAAAATAAAAAAAAATATACAAAAAGTCACATAATTACAAAAAGCATTTCAATATATAATGTGCTTGGGTATAATAATAATAATTATATATAGGATTTATAAAATATCAAACATACTAAACAAACCCATATTTTCTTTGATGTTAGCCTATTTTTGTTTTGTTGTTGTTACAAGCTTATTCATGGTTTATTAAATGGAATGTTCTGTTTTGTATATACTCCAAATTGTTTGTGAAACATTTTCTCCATTCAACCATGGAGGTATAAAAACATTCAACCATGTATTATATCCTAAATATATTATAGAACTTGAATGGCGATAACATTTGCAGGAAAAATCGAAAAAAATGTATGCCTACTGTATTCAGTTATTCATGTAAATAACATTACTATTGTATTATAAGAGTGTGTTAGCTTAAAACCATGCTAATTACGAAGACGTGCTTCGCGGTACACAGAGTGTGTTGAACTTCAGATTTTTAATTTCGTTTATTCGAATAAAGGCCCCGTGGCGTTTATTTTTCAGGAACGTTTTTTAGGGGAGGGGATGGTGGTTACGTTTAATCAAGGGCTTTTATTTTGTTGGGTGTAATGTGGTGTAATGTATAATAAAATAAAATACCTTCTAGATATGAAAAAATAGACATACAACACAACTAATAGAAGTGATAAAATACAGTTTAAAAATGTATCAAAATGGTTCTTTAGAGTGCAATGAAGGGGTAATGCATTCATTATTCATAACCCTGGGTGTACATATAGCAACTCGTCATAATGTCAATCAAATGAATATCTTAAAATGATAACTGTACTGCTATTATCAAAGCTGAAACTTTCAGAGTATTTTCTCAAAACTTTTAGAATATTCAATTCTTAAAATATCATATAATCTAACTTTAAGCGATTTAAATTTGAATTAAAATATGGCGGGCATAATAATTCGTTGAGACTTTACCAAACTGCAGCTTTTTACACATTTACGTAATAGAATCCAGAGCCGTCGTCAATGAAGCACGCGCGCGTATTAAACAAATCAAGCATAAAACAATTAAAAATCTCACCAACTCAAAATCAGCATATCATAAACATACGCAATTAGTTAGAATCAAAGTAATTAGTCAATCGGATTAGTAGGCCTGTCAAATCGGCTTATATTGTTTTGAATCTATTCAAGTTCTGTATATATGAACTTGGATAAGACGGTGTTAATTGCTTTTTATAACAACTTATATTTCGCCAGGTGACACAGTTTAGTTTAGTACACAGTATCCTCTTTGTTGCAAAACGTTAGAGTATAATGCGAGAACTTGTAAAATTATTGTTTTATATATAAGAAAATAAAACAAAATTTAACAGAACCTATATATTTATTGCTTGCTATAATATACAAAGAGGCGCAAATTGTAATGCAAAAGGACATCAAATTAAGCCCAGCCCTTCATTTCACCATTTTTATGCCCTGTGTGCCCCTCCTATTTCAGATCCGCCACTGTTACATATTCTTGGAATTGCATGTCACAATGTTGCTACTAGAAGTCCGATAAATTCTAAATGTTTTCGTATGCTATCAAAACCTTTGTTGTTTTTGTTCATTCTTTCAGATGATCAAGTCATAGGCCTATACAAATAAAAACAAGAACTAAACAAAATACATGCACATGCATGTTCTATGAGGAAGGGGTGGGTGGCGTTTATTCGATGGAGGCGTTTATTCAAAGCGGGATACTGTTTATTCGATCAAATAAATACGATGTTTTTAAAATTTGATTTACTGCATTCGAATATATTATTTCTAAATTATGGAACAAATTGAAGGTGTGAAACCAGCTTATATGCCCAAAGGCTGGCTCCGGGAGCTTACCACAGCTGGGAGGAATGGATGGGCCTTACAATGTCCAAATAATATGGCTAGCTGCACAACAACAACGTAAAAGAATTATACGGAAGAAAACTATGTTTGAGAAACAACTTAAGAAACTTACTTTTAACTACATTCAAATGCTTGGTATTAAATAACTACTAAGTATTTTGTAAACATCTCTAAGTTTAAAAGTGAGTCAGTCTTTTAACTAAGTGTCACACTGAGTGAGACTTTTCACACGGGTGTGGTTACTAATGAATCCAAATAATACGAATGGTACTTAAATATAACACCACAATTCTACTTTGTAATTAAGTCAACAGAGACTACAATTTAAGAACACAATACTCGTAGTCGGTATCTCTTTCAAGTATTGCAACAGGTCAACAAGATTTGACCATTTCAATATGTATTCTTTGTCCTAAGGATTTATCTTAATGGTTAGAGAGATGCATGTAACTTAGTAGGCCTACTGTGACGTTGTCTGTAAGCTTACAACTTATGTATCCTGTACATTAATTCTCATGAAAAGTATATACTTTAGCTTATAATAATATGCAAACTGTTAAAGCATTTATCATTGGTAATCCCCAATTTTAAATAGAAACCCATCATCGAAACTAGAAAACCAAGAACCAAGATAGTTTATTTTAGATAGAAAACGTTTCAATTGTTAATGGTAATAGTATTTCAGAATAGATCTAATAGGGTGAAAGATGGCGCTACCGAAAACAACAGACCAGTCTTGATGGTGTGTGGAAAACTTTTCATATATGGCGGCGCCTGTGCGAGGAAGATGAGTGGCGGGTTTATTTTTTTTATAGTATAGACTATTATCAACATTAGTTATCTTTTTAAATACATATTTCGTTTTATGCTCAATCCCTCTCCATTCTTATGTGAAATATGGATCAGCCACTACATATGCCTCGTGTGTAAAATGAACAGACAATAGGCCTACTGTATTAGTTTTATTTTTACACTCCAGTCTAGGCCTATATTTCAGAATGTATAAATGTCATAGAGCATCACATGTCACTATTGTTTTGCTGACGTGTCATTAAATTGTAGCCTTATGAGCAATAATTAATTTGTTTAAAGTTTTTGTAGGGAAGGGGGATAGAACACCAAGTCCTCCAACATGACACGTTTCACGTTTGTCAGTTAGGCTAAATATTACCAACTGAAGTGGATACTATTCTGAAGAAGTCCATCGCTGGAATACAGAAAACTGTCCTCAATATTAGTTTTTATTCGATCAACAGTAGGCCTATAGGCCAATTTACAATAAGCTTACTGCGATTCCTTGTTTAATATAAAAAAAAACCAGATAAAGCATCAAATAGTTTTTCCTCATATTTGTGCTAGTTCAATAATTTAGTAGTAGGCCTCATCTGGGTTAGGACAACAAAATCAACGCCATGTTTGCCGATCAGTTTCAGATCTACCACGACCATCACTATATGATGAACCATGTATGCCATGTCTTTGGTTGCGTCCCCCTCCTCCTCTACCACGTTCTCCTCCTCTTCCTCTCCCCCTTCCACGATCAGTACGATCACGACCACCAAAGGAACGCTGAATAGTACGGAGTTGATTCCTAATCGAACCAAGGATATTTACATCATCCGGGATGTGAACGTATCGTATGTGTCGTGCCCTTACATGCAAATTATCAAGACATGAATGGTTTCCATCTTGGTCAGTGTATTCAACATTTTTCATCTGAATGTTCATGTATCCATCGACGCTCTCAATTTTGCCGACAATCTCGCATTCATTACGAAGTTCAACTGTGATAATTCTACCTTCAAGTGCCTGTATCAAACATGTTAAAGAGTTTTGAGATTTCGTGCGCTGTCTGATTGTCATATCCATGATAAACTTGAAGTAGAAGTAGTTTTTATTGAAGTTTAAAACCCGCTACCGACGTTTGCTTCGTTCCAATGGAGGCTTCCATTTTTAATGGGAATTGTGGGTAAAAGAAAAGTAAGTTGGTTTTATCAATTTTTCCCAAACTATTTTTTACTATTTATGATAAAAAAAGTAATATTTATTTATTAACAACTTTTTTAAATTATGAAACAATTCACATATTTTGCAAAATGTAATAATTGCCACTTATTTATATTGTTATTACACGTGATCAATCAGGTGGTGTTCTAACGCGTGAAATGCGGGGTTTCCCCTGATTCAATAGCGGGCGCTCTATAAAAAAAGGGGGATTTTTTTTAGTCGGAACGTCACCGCGAAATTACAAATCAGGGCCAAATGAAGGTGCAATAGGCTAGACATATTAAAATCATATTAAATCTATTTTTATAAGTAACTAAATAATGTATTACTTGTAATTTGTATGATATAGTTGTATCCCTCTGTCGTAGTGTTTTGCCTAGCTAGAAACCTAGCCTACTAGTACTACTACTACTAGCCTAGAGTCTAGGAGGCCTAGTAGCTAGCTAGGGCCTAGCCTAGGCCCTCCTATCCTATAGCTATATAGGCCTAGCCTAGGCTAGGCCTAGCTAAAAGGCTTGTTAGTTAGAGTAAATTGAAGAAAGGGCTGCTGTGTTGTAGTTAAAATAGCCGAGCTAGGTAGATAGAGGCTAGAGATAGTACTAGTAGTATTACAGGGAGATGTAAAATAAATTTATTTTTTATATTTCCATGGGGCCTGGTATTAAATAGGCCATTGTAACATGAATGGGGGGAGTCAAAGGGGAATCCAGTAAAGTACCTCCCCATCCTGGCTGTATTATTGACATTTGTCGTATTCGAGTGTACTGTTGAGTAGTTTTTCCGTTGAGTACTTCTTTAACGGAGTATTTTGAGCATTGAGATTGAAAAAGTTTTCTATTCAAATAACTTTCTGTTGAGCACAAATTTACAATTCGAACACAAAAAGTACTTAATGAATATTTACGTTGACAACGAAAGTTCCCAATCGAATATGACAATTGTATCCCCCTGCCTCCATTCTTTGTCATTAAACTCATAATAATTAATAATAAGTTATATAAGCACAAGTTATTAATTTTAATTGAATCACAGAGCTCAGGAGACATATATGTTCTTATTCTTTTTCTATAGTATTCAATAAAATAAATGGAAAAGTTAAAGTTGCTACAGCAGGCTTGTGATCTATTTAAACGAGGAAAGTTTAATCAATGCCAGCAAGAACTAGAGAAGTGCTGTAATCAAGAGGTCACACCTCTACAATGGGTGTTAAAAAACAACCATCTTGTATCTAAATCTGTATGTTTAAAATTTAAATGTTTGTGTGCTTTTATTCGAAAATAACAACAATTTATACAGTCAACCAACTCGAAAGAACCACTATAACCTTGATAAACCTAAATTGCTTAATTTTTTTAATAGTTTCTAAAACCCAGCATCAATTACATACCCCATGACTAGTATTTTTTTTCATTTCAGTTTTGTCAGTCTTGTGAAAAAGAAGTAAAGAATGAGTTAAAATACTTGTTATTTCAAGTAAAGGGTAAGTAAAATTTGAGTGAGACAAATATAAATGTATTTATTCTTGTCCTCAAGCTTAACTGAAATCTAAGCAAATTCATATTAGGCCCGCCACAGACCTTTGCAGCACCTACCAGATCAGCATCGTCGGGGAGACGATCCCCTGCCCTTTTCGAATAATATACCAACTTCTTTAACATGTATATGTACACGGACCAACAGCTTTACGTCCCATTCGAAGGGCGCAATCAGTATGGTACAGATAGGCTAGAACCCATGGCCTATCATTACACCATCACTCTTCGGTATATACAGCACCCGACGCAATTCCTTCAGAAAGCAACCAGGCCCAATTTTGGTTATTTGTCGAGAACCAGTGTTTCAACTCAGTATGTTCACAAAGCTTTGATTATGAAACTGTACTGTAAATTTGTATCATACAGAGCCGACTAAAACATAACAATTTAACAGAATAACTTCTATAAAGCAATATTTATTTACAATTGAAAATAACTTGAATTGTTTTTTCAGAATATTTTTTATATTATCTTTTTTTTTTCAGGTATACCACCATCAAGACAGGTTTTACCAGTGGAGTTGGCGTTAACTTTTAACCACTACCTTCTGTTATTCAAACAATATCAATGTAATGAAGATCTTGTCAGTGTAAAGACAGTGATTGAATCTATTAACAGTACTTGGCTCAGAGGTACATATGTTTGTTATTATTTACTTATACTGGGCGACCTCTTAAGTAAAAGACTGGTCTCCCAGGCGACCCAGTTATGATCAGTGTCTGTGATTTACTAGTACACTGGGGTGTGTGAGCCTATTATGTAATTACGGTTCCACTGCCTTAACCGCTTGGCCACTCACTTAAGTAACAACTCTATACAGTATGGCAATTTGATTGTTGTTTTCTGGAAACTGATTTGTAATTTTTATGGAAATTCGCAAAACGTCAATAACCACAATTTAATACTGTATTGATGATATATGAAGATTTTGATAACAATATTGAATGAATGTGGTATGGTGGCCATCTTTAACATTTCCAACATTCATGAGTAGAGTATAATGTTTTCAGCTTTTGACTGTATATAACTGAAATACTTTACTTAATTTTCTTCCAGTTTGCCGGGCATCAGATGTGTCAGTTTCCGATGCAGAGAATTGTGACTATTTGTGTTGTTTTGTCAAAGCCATCTCATGTAGTCTATCGAGTAAGTCAAATTTATACTACTAGATGGTACGCTCGCTTCGCTCGCGTACCATCTAGGTCATGCCCACAGATGGTTCTCGAAAAATAATAATTTCAGCGTTAAAAAACTGGCGATTTCAAATGTACGTACAATAATACATGTCGTTTACAGGAACGAATAAATAGACAATGATTTATGTACTCAACTAAAATTAGCACCCTGAGAATTACTTCCGAAAGAGAAACTTGTCACAAAATGAGACCAATTGTTTAAGTCAAATTTAAAAAAAATTAATTTGTGTTTTGTATGTAACATTAGGGGTGAGGGATGGGGAAGAGGATGGGTGCAAAGAGGAACAATTTTTAAATATATTAAATATATTCTTTATCCATTTAGAAATATTAATTGTTTTCATGTTTTACAAATAATATACCACTAAACACAGTAACACATTGCTATGTAATACTTTGTTGAAACTATCACCGTCCTTGTCGATTGAAATAGTACAGTACATGTAACGATACATCACTACGACGTGTATATGTTTGTATAATGTAAAACAATTTGTGAAAACCACCTCTATTCGAGGAAAATCATAAATTCGATTTAATCGTCAATAAATATTAAATTATCTAACTCAACTTAATTAGTAGGCCTAATGGTTTTCAATTGTTTCTTAGAGCCAATTCATACTTAAGTTGGTTCTTACCCTACCCACCAAAGTTTTTCTGCGTTTAGGGGATGTGATGCACCGTAGGCCTATCCTGTACTGGCTTTACAACGCTACTCATGCCAGTGAGAGAAGGGTGATGATGTGGGTGGTTTAAATGCAATAATAAAGATTTTTACATAATATACTGCGACTGAAAACGCTAGCTCATTATCCGTTTAAAAAAAATTATATCCAACCTCTGCAGCACAGATTGAAAAAAAAATGGATCAAATTTCTGTTATGAGTATACAGTACTTGCCTTTACGACGCCTGAGGGAATAGACACTTGTGGAACAGAGATTGGAATGTTCCATTCATCGCAAATCAATACATTTGTATAATCGTATATATAATCTATCAAAATAGTATTTTTTAAAGAAAATCGGCCTGTCTTCAACATTATGATGCTGTACTCTAGCTCTTCAACCGGTTTTCAGCTATTAAAAACAATTATCGTAGGAGGAGATAGGAAAATGCGAAGCCTCCTCGCATTTTTGTGGCGGGTATTTTTCAAGATGGACATCCATTAGACAGTGTATACCACGATTTGAAAACACCCCTATTTGGGGCAAATCGTTGAACCTAAAATCGTTTTAATCGTCAATAACTAATTATCTAACTTAATTTAATTAATAAACAGGGTTACATCAGGTGGTTAAAATCAGTACCGAAATTACGAACCAAATTTATATACCATCGAGTAAAAATTCTAGAAGTAAGGCGCGATTTACCGAATTTTGCCCTTACGTAAATTTATATATAGATAATAGTAAAGCAACTTTTCATTTTTTTTCATTTCATTTCTTTATTCGACAACAAGCGGTCCAGGGATTTCGACAGCAACAGAGCTTATCCCAACACTCCCATATTGCCCTGAGTAACAACTTTTAGTTAATGCTATCATATTGTTTGAGCCTCTGTATATGGACACGATGACATATCACTACTATATTTGGGCACATCATATTGTGTTTGTTAAACTAGTTTGATAGTTGTAGACACAGCTTTACCGTAATCGTTAAGCTCTGTCTACACTATCAAGGTATATGTGACAATAAAGTTTGATGTGCCCAAATATAGTAGCAATATGCCCAAATAAGGTAATGATATGACATCACATTTTTTTATCACATAAAGTTTGATAGTGTAGACAGAGCTTAATACTTGTTTCTTCTTCTGTACTTTATTTTTAAGATGCGGACCTACTGACACCAGTACTCCTTCTTGGTTGTCTGCAGAGTGTGTGCCATCTGGCATGTGGAGACATAGATGAAGCATATACCATTCTTGCAGTAGTTAACAAGAACATGCCTGTTATGATGCAACAGAAATATGTATGTATATCATATATACAGGTACTGCCTGCTTAGAGGTGAAATTTAAGATTTGACATCCTGAAGGAATGATACTTTACATAAATAATATAGTCCATGATGCCATTTTGACCAATCACTTTCACTTATTAATACAGGCTATTATGATATATTTATTACCTTTATGTAACCACCAGCACTACTAGCACTATACCTCATTGCATCATCCACTTTATTTTCACTTTTTTTATTTTACATTCATTTTTTTTGTTATCTTTAATTTATTCTTCTATATTTTGTCCAGAGTCAACATGAGACATCTTCATGATCATCATACTGTATTTTACCTGGATAAACTAACAATAGTTTATTCTCGCTTGAAGAGTAGATAATTCATTAAACACCCCTCTCAATAATGGTACTATCCACAAACCACCACCATCATCATTTAATTTTAATATTTGCTATACATAAACCTGTAAAGTTACGATACCACAAAATTCAATTGTTGTATTACAATAATTAACATTCACACTTTTTTTTAGGTTCAATTTATATTTCTTCAAAACTTCCAAAGCCGCTGTACCACAGAAACAAGAACAAATAAAGAAAGCATTGGTGATAGTCACTGTGTCCATGCTTGTAAGGTACTTCATGCAGTTGTCCATTCAGTAAAAAAGAAAGATCTGAACTCTGTCATGTCTTTAGTGAAATCTAGTCAACTTGGAAGTCCTTTGTATTTGTCAACTTGGTACTGGAGTAGTAAGTATATATTTTATAACAGTCTGGTGGTGTGACACTCCATTTTTGTACTTTTGTCTGTTGTCTTGGTCAATTCGTTTGGTTTATTAGACTTTTTCCTGGTGTATTTAACAATAACACTTTCTTTCTTTTTACACTTGTGTTAACAGCGCTTAGAGACTATTTGTATTTTGCGCTATACAAATTTAAAACATTAAACCATTACAAACACAGATCCGAAATATCGGGAGACTTTATGAAAGCATGACCAAACATAGAGAGTGCTTTAATGCATCAGACCATAGAGGGCAATATGTCAGGTGGTTTTCAGGCATGGTTTTTCTATATCCAAATGAATCAAAATTTCACTTCATTCTAGAGGAAGGCGAGAGAATAACTTAAAATATCGGGGAGACTCCTACCATATTAGGATGGTTAGGAAGTCTGATCAAAAAAAAATTATAGAAAATATGAATTTGACATAATACCATAATCATATTAATGTTTTAAAACATTTTCTTGACCCTTACATGGTAACTGCAGATGAAATTTATGTGAATTTTCATTTTTTTAGTGTATAGTTTGTATTTGGAAGAACAGTACAATGAAGTGACCAATGGCATAAGTGCAATGGTCAGTGGTAAAAAACTGACCACCAGAGACCGGTCTATAGCAACTAACTTACTTGCGTGCACACTGATGAAACAGGTCAGTAAAGGGACCATAATAATCTTATGGATATACTATTCACTTTCCTATGAAAAGTGAAATATGTTTTAATACTATGGCTAGCCCCTATTCAGTGTCATAAAACCATCTTAAGGGTACACTGGTTTGTCCCTAAGTGGTTCTCCTATAGTGGAGCTGTAGCTTGGTGGTTAACATGCTTTTTTCCAATTGTCCAGAGTTCAATCATGACATAGTGCCAGGGTTGTAACTCACGACTCTTTCAACTCCAAAGCCTCAAATGATACTTAGTTAATAAGCATAATAAACTATAAAATAGTTTATCCATCCTTTGTGACATTTAAATAAAACGTATTTGTTTGATTTTTTTTTGTTATTGATTCCAGAATAAAGGTACTGCTGCAATTGCTTTACTACGTCAATGTTTACAAGATGAATTTTCTTATTTGTTACCATTGTACAACTTGGCATTGATGTATGGGAAGCAGGGGCAAGTTGCAGCTAAGCTAGAGACATTGCATCTACTAACAATGGTAAGATTTGGAGAATTTAACCTATGAGAAGGGTATGCTACACCCTGGCATTGGCAGACTTTATTTATATATTGATATTGTGATATTGTAGTCTTTAAAAACGTTTTCATAATTTTCCATTTTTATTGTTTATATTTGTAATTTGGACTTCAAGGAAGAACAATGTACAAATATTGAATGAATATCCAGAATAAAGAAAGATTTCTATCTATCTATCTATACAATATCCTCTGGTATAATCTCACCCCTTAGAACACAAATTTGGGCCGACTTTGGATGATAGGAGTATACCTAGGGAAACCGTGGTTCAGGAAAAACATGATTTTTAAGCATTTCTTGTAAAAACTCATCTGAACTGGCTAGAGAGAGGCCTACATTCTATGATCAAAGTCAATACTGGAACTATACCCGTGGATATGCCTGTTTGTGAAATCACATAAAGTAAGCGGTAGGATTAGATCAGAAGTGGGATTATACCCGAGGATATATGGGTTAGGTTTTTTGTACTGCAGTATCTCTAAAATGTATCTAACTAAAATCGTCTGGTAGGGATAACATGTTGTTCGGGGAAGCAGTGGTTGTGGTGATGACTATCATCTGGGATTGAAAATTAACTGTAAACTGAAAAAATAATTGCTAAATTTGCATTCACTTTTTAACAGATGCTTGATTATTTTACAATTTACTGTACTTTTTTAACGATAGAAAGAATCATACCTTTTTACTACACAGGCTTTACATCAGCAGAATGCACCTTTATTGAAACCTGAGCCTACTCTGGTTCTCAAGACGACACATCAGAAAAGTAAACAAATGATAGTGGTGAAAAATGTGGTTGAACAAAGGCCAAGTCACTTACTAGTCTTTTACAAGTTAGCAAAGAGCTGTTTTAATGCTGCCAGGTCTATACATTTCTCTTTTTAAACTTGTCTTCTTTACTTCTACACTATTTTAAGTCTTTAATTTTATATCAGTACATTGTTGACCAACCCAGTACCATTGATTTTTAAATAGAAAATGTTGTGTTGGAACTTTCCTGCTATAGTCTACCTTCGTTGTCTACCTTGTCATTTGGCAGGTCCATGACAAGGTAGATGCTCCTTTCTAAATACTTCTATATTTAGTGCTTCTTCTTTTAGTTCCGAATATGTATTTTTATTTTTTAATCTATCAAGAATATAAGCTATCCTTTTCCTTTCCTTCTTGTTTAACATTCATATCTTCCTTCTATCGTGACAATTTTCAGTAATCTTCCTTCCCTAATTCCTGCTACTGTACTGGATTTATTTACATACTTCCATTTTTACACTGGTAATGTGTTTAGGAATACTAATTTTTCTGTAATTTTATCTGGTTGTAATTAGAAAATCTTTACTTTTTTATCTTAGATTTTCTGATGCCGCAGACCATTATTTAGATTTACTGTCCTCACTCAACGACACGTCATTTGAATCGGTAAGGTATTAAAATAGTTACTATCGATAATTCAATATAAATGAAAAAGTCATTTAGATTACAGTCAGTCAAAATATAAGGTTGCTTTTTTTTAGAACAACAGTGGAATAGTTGAAGATAACCTACCTTCATTAATAACCATCTACTTTGAGGCTGCTCTGGCACAGGTTAAATCTAGACGGTTGTCTGATGCCCTCTTGATCATCAATAAACTACAAGAAAAGCTGCCACATCCTCCAGTTTACAAGAGTGATCCTGGACAACTTGATTTGAGAAGTAAAGATGAGGTTACAGAAGAAGTCTTAGAAGAAGTTCCTGGAAAGAGTGATGGTGTCTTTACCACAATGAAGCGTCCAAGAATGATGTCAAACCACCAGCAATCTGATGTGTCTCTTAATGATGCCTTCTATAGTTATGTCAAAATCAGTCTTTTGAAGGTGTTTTGTCTTGTGGCATGCCGTCAGAATGAATCCGCCTTGCAGTGCGTTGATACTGTGCTTGATCATCTTGAGAAGTGTCCTGTAAAGGGTATATCACACACATCAAAAAGACGTAAGTTAGATCAAGGTAAGCGAAATACTTTTCTAATTTTCTATCATAAATATAAATATATCAGACATACACATTTCTATTTTTGTCTTTTTTGCAGATATGCATACTTGTTTGAACCAATCAGGAGATCCCATATTGAGGCTTAAGGCTGAGACGTACAACAATAAAGCAATCATACTGATTGGTCAAAACAGACTGCAAGAGGCCAATGAACTGCTTTTAAACGGCATTCACTGTTGCCCAGGTATTTAAAAATATATGATTACTTTTGACTAATTTATTCTCTTCTAGATTTCCTTAATGATTAACATTTTTTGAAAAATACTTTCGACTAATTTTAATTTTCTCGATTAAAATCATTTGAATATATAAATTAATTGTATTTGATTACTTTTTTTAATTTGTTATTTCCAGGTTTTGTTGATGTTGTTTATAACCACACTTTATTATTAATTAAACTATGCAACCAATCAGCAGCGAGTGATAACTGGATACAATTCCGATTTGCTAATGTTGTCTTGAATACTTCAGTGATATCTCATCTGCTATCAAAAAATGCCAGTTCATTAAAGTAAGTAAGATTATTTAATAATTTTTTTTTTCTTTTCATTAAATTTATGTGTACAGTATATATAATTGAAAATTATTTTATAAATTTGTTTTACAGAAATGCAAGGTCATCAATCTCATCTCCTGGAGAAATCCCACAATTTAACCTGTTTATGATGGATAAGTTTGCCCTGGAATTCAAATTAAAAGCTGATAAAAAATGACAACAATAAAAGGAAATATGATATAAAGTCTAAAGAAGAAATACATTTTAATCTATTGACTGGATTACATTATAAAAGATGTATAAATGAATTTTATTTACAAATAAATTAATATACATAATTACTGTGTATATAAATTTAAAAAGTATTACATTTTTATTGTAATTTTTAGATCTTATCAATATAAAAAACAAAGAATTCATACTGTACACACAGAATGTTACAGTGTAAAGTTTGATGCACTCTCTTGCGCGCGTCAGCGTAAAGCTGAGAACGCATACGCATATCCGGTCCAAAAGTTACTTTACGCGTACGCGTTTACGGTAGGCGCACGCGTTTCCGGTAGGGCGCTCGCCATCCTACGATGACGTGCTCTCTTATTCATTTGGTTTAGCGCCCTCAGTGTTTTCAATTATAAGTTTCCCGCTTTTCATTCGTTTTTCTCAGTTATATTTGATATAAAAAAAGCTTTTATGGATAATTTTAAAATGAACAGTCACTTAAGCCTAAACTATTGTTTTCTTTTCTTTACATAACAAAGTCATTCAATAGAATTATGGAAATCCATAAATAATAATCCTCGCCTCTCTTTTTGTCACCCACATTTTGAGGTCATGTAAATGAAGGCGGGGTCAAATTGAGTATTCAGAATCTACGGGCAATCGTGAATGTTCAAACATTCTCTTAGCTTTGAGTAGGGAATTGTAAGTTGATTTTACGATTAAATTTTCAAAATGACAGAAAAATTAGAAGAACAAGAAGGAGTACATTTATTTGTGAAGGTATGTAGCCGTATATTTTGTGATGTTTTACCTTTGCTTCTAGCAAAATAAACGTTAATTTGAGCATGGCTCATCGTCGATAGGCGACTAGCGAGCTAACCGACACCACCACCGCCCAACTAGCAGCAGCCTGCAGGACCCTGGTCCTTTCTGCCTGGTTGTTTTCAGATTGAGTAGCTCATGCAAGGCTAGGTGAATAGGCTTATTATCTAGGCCTATTGAAAGTTAACCTCGTTTGGTTAACTTTTACTTGTTTTAATGTCTTTTTATTCTGTCATTATTAAGTTTTATTATTAAGTGTTTTATTTTTTTATAAATATTTATTATAAAATAAAATCTTAAATTTTATATTTTGACTGTCAGTGAAATATGGATGGAGTAGAGATGAAAGAATGCTCAGTTGAAAATCTTCTGTAGTTTTGTAGTGCTTTTGAAAGTCCTTTAGAAAGTCCTTCACATTTTTCTCATTACACATTTAATTATCCTTCTTAACAAACATGAGGTTATTTAATATCACTAAGTTAAAGTGCTGTATGATAAATAATAAATACGAGCCATTGAGCGTCTTTATAAATCTTTCAAACAATCTTGTTTTCTCAATTATACAGGAGACACAGATTTGATAACATGTGTTTATTTTTAGCTTGCATTTCATTAAAGAATAATGATTTTTTTTATTACCAAAGAATAAAGTTGATTCTATTTACAGTAGGGAATAACTAATATATGTTTACAAGAGAATATGCAGCATAAGATTTTTTTTAATTATCAATACATGTCATTATTAAATTTTAAAATAATTACAAAGGCAAGTGAAACCCTAAACCACCCAATATTCAATTTCAAAAAATAAATGATGTGATCAACCCCTCATTTTGGTATACTGTACACCTATTTAAGGGACACTTATTCACAGTAAGGAGTAGTTATTGAAGGTATCTCTTTTATAGGGGTTTTACTGTTACATAATTGAACTCTCAAGGTGAGACCTCCTAATATGATGTACTTTTACAGGTACTGTATATCATTTTACTGTATAAACTACAAAGCAATGCAGTGTGTACAGTTATGAATGTAAAACAGTAAAGATGAGAAAATAATGACATTTTAGATTAGTAAATACAGTATCTTGTAGTTTTGTAAACATTGATTGGTTGAGCAGCAATGTTATTGGTTGAGTTGCAAATATTAAATAACAAACGTAAACAAAAATACATTTTATAGTTTGTGACATTTTGCTTGACATTAATAATAATAACTAATATGAACATAAATGTGTACACTGTGATTACAAATAACCACCAATCACAGAATGACGTACTCAAATTGAACTTTACCTGATTGCTACTAACAACCAATTAGTTTAGACGTAACGACCTGTCATTTAATTATCTAAACGTGCTTTATGCCTCAAAATGTATATTTCCTCAAAATTTATGGGGTGTTAACGATTGTGGACTAAAATTATTGCTTAGAATTTTATGTTATTACACTCATTAAATATGCATTCATACTAAACACGCTTTTATTCTAATTGTTAATATGAACTAAACTTGTTCTTACTGTCAGTTGTACTGTACTGTAGGTTGTATGAAAGATCTCAGTATTTCTCCAGCGGTCAAACGTTTAGTTTTACTACAGCTGTCAATCAGCATTGCGTTGCAGCTAAAAGTTGCTCAGCTAACTAGTTAAATGGCGTTTAGACACCAAATCAATTGGGTGTTTTTAACCTTTATTTCCAGGCTGCTATTTAACAGATTATTGAAAAACTTTTCCTGTTTCTGCTCCCACGAAATTGAGGTTAATTTATTCATACAGTTTTTAACAAACTGTTTTTGCAGCAGAATAATGACCTAAAACATACTGTTAACACAAGAAATGGATATACAATAATCTGTGGTTGAGAATTAGATAATTGTATTGATAACTCCATATATAACATATACTGTACTGTACATAATTACATCATATTTTATGTTGTTAATAGTTGTTGGTTTATTATCTAGTTTCTGAAAACCGCATACTGCAATTGGTACTGTATGTGAGATAATTTTATGTAACAATGCAGGGAATAATTTCTACATTTGTGTAGCAAAAAATACAATACAAAACTATGTTTCTTGACTAAAAAATCAGTTTGATAGCAATTTTGCTAAACAAAATTTTCAAATGAAATTTTTCCCTGCAATGAAGTAGGGTTACAAAAATGTAAATACTCTATGGGCTTGGCTAATGTAGATTGGGCAAACATTGTAAAGTGCATAGTACAGTAGTTATAACCATTTTGATTACTTTATGTACTTCTGTACAATTGCCTTTAAAGTCAACAATATCTATTGTAATTCTGCTTTACTTGGGTGCTCCACGATAAAAACTGAAACTACTATTAACAATTAGGTCAGCTATAAAAAGAAAGCTGTGATTCAGTTATGCTTGAGCCTTTAATAATTACTAAATAGTAAAAACGTAGTATTTTACATTAGACTCTAAAATGTGAAAAAACACTTGACAGTGTATTAACTATTACTATGCTATAACTACACTTTGTTGACTGAATCTAATTAAATGTGTAAAGGTTACAGTACTTGAATTTAAATTTGTAAAATGCCGTTTTTGCATCAAAAAGCAAAATTATTTTAAATTCAAATTAAACAGGATAGTAGAAAGACAAGAAACTTACCTAAAATTTGATAAAACAATACAATAGCTGTTAAATAGCTTCTTACATTTCAGATATAGAGATTTTGTAAAGTACAGTTCCTGTTTTTTAATTAAAATATAATTCAATATTTACTGTTAATGTTTTCTGTTAATTAGTAAAATTTTTGCCAAGTTTTAATATAAAATATTGAATTTATTATATAAATATGTATTGATTGAATATATTAAATCATTAAAAAAACAAGATTTATGTAAACTGATGTAAAATGATGATTAATGTAATATACTGTTTGTCCTTGCTGGTACTGTGAAAGTTTCATAGGCGTAACCAACATGTTCTATTTAAGCAACGTTGACGACACTGGATACAAACATTGAGATTCCATACTAATACATGCAGCATCAAATTGCTAAACCATCTCATATTTAGTGTTTGCGGGTATATTACTAATGCACCCCTGTAGTTTTGATATTCAGAGCTTTATACTATGATCTTTAGAGGTCAAACAGAAATTGACCCTACATTAATCTATAGATCACTGCCATATGTATACATCATTTTCATAAATATGAAGATTAATTTTTGAAGATGTAAAGTGACTGCACTTATGTTCACTCATCATTAATGTTCTACAGTACTGTTACTTACTGTACTATACGATAACAAGTTTATTTGTATACTGTATTATAACATATTTAAAAAAAAATATACTTTCATCTTTATAGACAGTTGTACTGTACTGTAGGCATAAATGTACTGTGTCTGTGTGTTGTGGTGCTGAATAATGTGCTTAAATTAAAGCCCCATTCCCTACGTTTTTTAGATCTAATTTAAGATCACAAACTATATTTAATGTAAAAATAATACTATATGGTCCTATTGCGATAACTTTTTTCGTCTTTAAACGGTTAAAAATGTGAAAAATAAGTCGATTCTAATAATTATAGCGGCCCGCTATAAATCCCAAAATGCATTGCGCGCGGATTGATATTTTTGTTTTTCACCTGTAATTCGCCCACTTTTCGATCGATCGTGAGGCCAAAACAAATGGAAGACTCCTAACTTTTCAGCGAAAATACCGGGTTTTCCCCAATTTGTATCAACGGAGTCTGGCAAAAATAGAAAGACAATTAATGCAGCAACTATACAACGTCAGGCTAGGTATATAGCTCGCGTACGATGTTCGTACGTTACCGATGTTTACCAGCTAGGCCTACAAAACTAAGCCTAGCTAGGCTAGGCCTAAGACCGTCCACGAGAGGTCGATCGCCGCGAGCTACTTAGGTAGTGCATTGTTTCTCACTTTTTATCATAATTTACCATAAAACGTACATTTAAGACAAGGAATGACATGGTTTAATGTTTTTAAAGTGATATATATGTATTATTTTCCAAAAAACGTCCAAAATTGCAGGGAAGGGGTCTTTAATTGTATTTAATGTTCCTACAGTATACAGTAAATGTACACAAAATTTACCTCTTTCAAGGAGGTTACAGTACTGTATATTTCTTTTTTTTTCTTTGTACTGTACATTGATATGTCACAGACCAACCACATTTTCACAGAAATATACTTTCACCTTTATAGACAGTTGTAGGCATAAATATACTGTACTACTACTGTTATAATGAATTATAACCACAAACTACATCATTTGGAATTAAACTTTAGTAATTCACAGTACAGTACAGTAGCTAAATAATCTAGTTTACACACCTCAAGGTGATGATTAAATATCAGGTAGGCAAATTGCTATGATTAACCATGGACATAATATAATACCTCCAGGAATTACTAAAGGTGTACTGATTTAATATTACCTTGAGAGGTTTTAGCTAAAACCACATAAGCCACACAATTACGCCTTGACATCATCATGTACATTGAATTACTTTGTTTATTTTTCAAGTAGGACTTTCAATATGGTCACTTTGTTTAGTGATATTATTGTTCAGTCTTCATTGTTTAAGCTAATCAGCAATTATAAAAGTGTTTTTTTATTGTATGTACTGTAGTTTATAACCATATCTGTTGATTTAGTTCTTCTACGGTATATTTAAACTAACTTGGTTTGTTTATTTAAATTCGCATGTCTTTTAATTCTGTTTGGTTTAGTGTACATTGTATCTACAAGTAGCTAATTTGTCCATGTCTTTAATAAAAACATTTCCTACATTATATTCCCGAACTGTTAACAATTGGGCTATTTACTGTAATGTTTTTATACACCACTAAGAAAACTTGTTTGGGTCCCAAAGGTGTCCTCTTAAGAGGGGTTTTACTGTAATTAATAAACAGAATAAGGATGCTTTTGTGAGTCTTTATAAAAAAATTGGTTTCAGTTTCAGTAAGTATGTACCGTATGCCAAATACCATTCTAGTAATGACTTTCTACCAAAATTGTAGGTCTATTCAATTGTGTCTAGAATTTCATTATGGTCCACTGAATAAAGTATAAAATTCTGTACTGTTGTTTTTTGTAAGAAATATTTCTTATTTATAGATCTTTTCCTGTTGTGAGTGATCATAAATTTATAATGTAATAAACTAACATAACATTGCAATTTTAATAGAAGTTAATTATTTTCTCTACCAAATGTTGTACAGGCAATAGTGTCAAGCTCATCATGGTATACTGTACAGTCTATTTTAAGATATTTCACCATAGTTTTTTTGTGACTAGCAAATGCCTGGTGAGCTACTTTCTGCAGATTTTATTTTTGAGCTGGTCCCATGTTTTGTTTGTTGCTACCTGCTGTGTTTGCAAATGGACTATTATAGTATAGATTCCACTCTATAGAGAAATAATGTACAGAGTATGTCAAGTACTAAGGCATAGAAATCATTCGTTGTTCACAAAAAGTTTCACAAAAAAAATTTGCATATTTTATGTTTATTTGCATATGATGCAAATGAGCCGTATCTGACAGGTGTGATTTTTAGAATATTATTATTTGTAACAAGTGTGACTTTTAGAATTATAAATTATTTGTGATCTTTTTTACCGTTTTTAGCTACAGTATCATAGTATAATCTCATGGCCTAGGCTAGGACAAAGACGTACTTGATTACAATTTACATTGCTACAAACAATATTTTCTTATTTTAAAGGCAAAACTGTTTTATTATATTTCGACTTGAGGTATGATCAATGAGCATTATTTTTCTTTGGACATCATTAAACTTTACAGTATGGATCTGTTCAAATACAGTGGGCGAGCTTAGTCATGGTTGATTGATTTACTGTAGTACTTCTGTATCTTTAGTAGGTTTGAAATAACAAAAATAAACTTATTCATACTAAAAATTACAGTAGGGCTACTGTAGTGTTCTTAATTTAAAATATCTGGATTGTCCAATGCTTTTATTTATAACAGAAATAAAGAATGTTCTGATACCTTTATTAAGATAAAGGTAGTACAGTATAGCCAAATAATATCTACCTTAAATTAATAGAAATAAACTTCAATTCACTAAAAATAACAGAAGGGCTAGTGTTCTTTATTTAAAATATCTGGATTGTCCAGTGCTTTTATTTATTATAACATGGAATAGAGAATGTCCTGATATATAATATAGGAAAGATAAAAGTAGTATAGCTAAATACTATTTACTTTAGAATTTACTGTAATAGTCGTAGGTCTCTTATCAGCAGCATGATAAAATTGTCTAAAGGTTTTGTGGGTTAGTCCGAACAGTCCAAAGGTGGACATACCACGCCTTGTAATACTGTATGAACTTAAGCTCTATCTACACTATTAAACTTTATGTGATGTGCCCATATATACAGTATCTACCATATATACCATGTTTAGGCATATCACTACCATATTTGGATATATCACGTGTATGCGAATGTCAACAAGTTTAGAGATGAGTGGTAACATCTGAAATCATAAATAGTAATGCTTCTGACGCAAAATACAAATACGGAATTAACTTCTTAATATCCAACTTAAACACTATATGATAAGGTATAACATTAACAATATAATAATATACAAACTAAAACTATTGTTGAAACATGTATAGTATTATGTTTGTGTTGTAACAGGATATTATCAAGGAAAACTAATGGATGTTGAGCTCCGAAGATCAAAGAGTTTATCTTTGGCTGCGACATGATCAGTTCCAGGCTGGCTCCTTATTTTTATCAGATACGATGTGCCGCGGAGAATATGATAATACAGCACTGTGGTAATTGTCGACATAGCCAGACATAAAATCACTGTTAGGAGTTCCTATCTTCGCAAAGCAAGCTTAGTGTCCTGTCCTGTTGTAAGATTGCCTTAGTATTAATAAACCAATGTTCTTCTATGAAAGATAAAACCTGAAAAGCATGCCTGAGTAACTCAGGTGTAACAACCTATACAATGACAAGTACACAAAGATGATGATGTTTAGAATACCTTACTTATCTATCATTTATTACAATAATATGCTCTATATAAACATTTCCTAAAACTGTATAGTTTTTGTTGGCTGCAAAAGTGTAAATGCCTTTCTTTTTCATAATAAAAAAAATTTGTTTTACTGACTGACTCACTCCTGAATTCATTACAATAATATAAACATTTTGACGGGTATATAATACATTTAACTATTGGCTCTATGACATTTTCATAATAAAAAAAAGTGAGTTTTACTTTATTTACTTCAGAATTGTTTGTCATTTTAATTAAACCTATTTGATTTCTAAACAATATTTTGAGGTTTTTGACATTTACAGTAAATGAGTAATTTAAATATTAAAGGCATTATAATAGTAAGTACAGTAGTAATTAGTATGTGCAGAGCCTTGTTGGTTAGATGGAACATAATTACAATACTGTAGAACGTATAATTATGGACCTATAAATTAGATCCATGGTATGACTATAATAATGTAAAATGTATATCAACATTTCCAATTAGTCCATTAACCATTTGAAACTAGGCTTGATAAAAGGGACTGTTACATCAGATAATAATAGTTTATTTATGAAACATTGTATAAAAGCAATATGCATACAATGCATTAATAATATTTATTGACGTTCATATTATAATATCCAGTTTGTAGTACCGCAATCAACTGATACATTGTATGAAAGTATTGTATTGATCATAATAATATGGTTTCAAAATTTACTTTTATTATTTGAATTGTAGCCTCTAATTTTGATAGTAACTTATAAGGATTATTTATTTTTCTTACTTTTTAGGCTGGAATAAATGGAAGGGACCTTGGAGACTGCCCTCTGTGTCAGCGTATTCACATTTTACTGGTTCTGAAGAAAGTTGAATATTATGTGCACACTGTAGACATGAAGAAAAAAACACCGGAATATCGAAATATTTCAGGTAACTATTGAAAGAATTTCTTCTAGTCCATCAAACTAGTTAGACAAATATGGTAGTGATAGTGTAGACAGAGCATTACACTGACTTCATTTTTTGGAAAGAATAACAAAATGGGCATTCATGTGAAATTTATATTTAATATAAAAATATATTGAAATATTGATTTCTACTATTAACAACTTACAGTAGATACTATAGTGTTAATTATTAACTTATCATGAATGTTTATATTGAAATTCACTTTGTTTATATACTTCAGCATATGGTTTAAACATTTTCAATCAAGTTTAAATTTTGTAATTACATTTCATTCCCAGGTGGAAAGCCTCCTCCAATGATTTGTGATGTTTACGGAGGGAACGTTGTTACAAAGCAAGACGTTGCGAGAATCGCTGATTACCTGGAGCAAACAATCCGTGAACCGAGTCTAGAGTGTGAAAATGAGGCTGCAAACAAAGTTGGCATTGATTTGTTCAGGGTGTTTGCAGGGTGAGTGTTGTTTAGGCCTGTGGTCTGCTCAAATGCATGTCACTGCCTGTCCTGACCGCGAAATTGTTATTAATTGACCTCTCTGGCAGAAATCATGAATAATGCATGATATTAATTATATTAGAGACAGCCTACCTACTTCCTAAATATAACTCAACCTAACCATCTAAATAATCTCTCTCAGCTCAAAATGCATGTCATATCTTGTCCTGGCCGCAACATTTTTATTACTCGACCTCTCGGGCAGAAATCATGAAAAAATGCAAAAAATTAGTTGTCTACAATAAAGATAGTCGTCCTCCTTTCTTCACGACCTGAAGTCCAGACAATTGCCCCATACAAGCTGGCTTGCCAACAACTGTTGATACAACCTATTCGATTTATATCATAATGTCTTTTTTTTATCCCAAAATTTATTTCATGAATTATTTCGAGTATTAGAATTTCGCATCCTGACCTTTGTCAAAGTTCTGGTGCTCTTGATTCAAACAATAGATTTTCAATTATTTATAAATAGTGGCACTATGGTTAAAACCTTACAAATTCCAGGTCCCTTTTTAATCAGCAGTTTGAATAGTGAATATGGACTTTTAGAGTCGAAGTTCACTTCCACATGGGTTGTAGTCGACTGTTGACAGATATTGAAGTGTCTGTCGTCTAGAGCATACGCAAAATGATGTCATAGGGTTGCAATCAACATAGTCCACGTGAACATCTAAAAGTCTCTAATAACACTACGTGGAAAATCTACAAAACGTTGAACCTTTCCCACTCTTGGTCAGTCCCAGGTTTGACATAAAACATATCTGTTTGTACAATCATCTTATCTCTGATTAGTTATCAACTGTGTCTGCTATCATAGACATATTTGCATAATAATTCACCTGTTCACCTATTAAACCAGGTACATGAAGAACCAAGACAAAACTAAGGACGATGCCCTGAAAGCAAAGCTGACAGAGGAACTCAGAAGCGTGGACAAATTCTTAAAGAGCGATGCCTCTCCCGGATGCTATCTTGATGGTGATACTATGAAACAACCAGATTGTAACCTCCTTCCAAAACTACATCATGTTAAGGTTGCTGGCAGAATTTTAAAGGTACAGTAACCAATTTTTTGGCCCATCTCGTTTGGTGTGTATTTTTTGTTAGTTTAATTATGCAACTCTAAAGGCCAATTTATACAGATGAACGGTAAACGGAAAACCTCATGCTTGTCCTACATAGAATCTGTATCTATCCTCTCCACATTTTGTTATTATGGTCATAAGAAATAACATAGATTCTATGTTTTTGTTTACCGCTTTACTGTTACTGCTTGTCTTTGTAAATTGGCCTTAAAACTACATCATGATACATTGAGTGATTTACAGAAAACACAATAGATAAGTAGACAGATAAGATCTGGTGCTAAGCTCACATACCATAAAAGTAAAATTTATTTATTATCGTCCTCAAGCTTTAAAATGAAACTTGACATTTTTTAATCCGGTAATAAATCAATTTAAACATTTGGTTTTTTCAGAGTTTTTCTATTCCCGATGAATTTGATGCTGTACACGAATATTTAAACACCTGGTATGCAACAGACGTGTTCGAAAAAACAAACTATCCTGATGCGGAAGTTGAATACGGGTGGAAACACACCAGATTAAGCCACAGTTAAGGGGTCTCTTATTCGTTGTTAAATCATACTACACAAAACTAACTATCAATGGATTCGAGATGATATTTATATGGTTGTTTGCTTACATTCACACTAAAGCTTCTTTCACACCTTCTCCTGTATGGTTTCTAGCAAATAAAGTCGAACGTCAATGTTTCTCACATACCGAATGGCCCATAACTCTGTGGAGCGTCGTGAAAACGAAACATTTATGTTTCAATTTTATTTGCTAGACCAGAGCAGATGTGAAAGACTATTATGAACAAAAATTACTGAATTAAAATAGTTGTACACCTTTATAAAATGATAATTGTGCTTGCATTTGGAAAGCTTTACCAGCGCATCAATTTTGAAATGAGATCGATAATATGTCTGTATTACTGTAATCAGCTTTAGAGAATCCTTTCGTATCCATTAAATAGGCTTTATGTGTAGTGGAATTGAACTGTAAACAGCTGATCATACTGCTAAGAAACTAATGCTTGTACAGAAATAACTCAACTATAGAGGGTGTCCTTTAACAAAAATAATGACATTTTCAATCCTTGCAACTGCATTGAATCTATGCTTCGTCGCCTATAAGTAGTTTATTATCACACTAAGTATATTTGATTGTACAATAGAATTGTCATGCACATGTTATCACAAATATGATTACATACAAGATTTGAAAATATTTAGTTTGTGAAAAAAGAGAATATTAGTCATCAGAAGTTTATGTTAATGAAATAAAAATAGTCGCAATATAATATCCACTTGATTATACTATAGGCCTTTTGTGAATTACTATAAAAACAATGTATGCCATTTGAGGTTTATTTTGTTCAGTATCATAGAGGATTCTATGACACAATGGCCTGTGATACAGTAGTAGCATGTGATGCTGTATCACAGGGTTTGTCTATGATCCTGGAAAAGGTTTATTCTTTTATATACTGTATAAAAATGTCCATTATATTGTACTAGGCTTTATACTAGAGTCTTAAGCTAAATCTAATGATGGTGGCTACACTCTATGATGATGTAAGCTGGTAAAATGAAGCCTTATAGAAGCCGTTAGAATAAGCGTATAACTGTAGACAGATGTTCCAACCCCCACGTTGGAGGTTTCGGGAGGTTTACTTATTGTTAAAAGATTTGACGCGTTTTAACAGATTTGATGCATGTTTAACAAAATTGACGCATATTTATCAAATTTGACGCGTTTAATAGATTTGACATGTTAATCACAAAATATGTTGCATAATCGACATTTCAATGTCTACCAGAGTTGCGTCACGCTTTCTAGCAACTAATCTGATTAGTAATTATGTATAAATACAGAAATAACCTTCGAAAAATGTTTTTATCTAAAACCAAAATTTCAGGAAATTTTGTTAATATTCATGGAGAATTTGAGAGGCTCCCATAGAAATTGAGAGGGTTGGAACATCTGTGTAGATGTCCACTAAAGCACATTTATATCCTTGACACACTATCCCTTGTTTAAATAGATGTAATATTTTATATGGCAGGGTTTTCTTATTAAATCACCTTAAATAATTAGCCTCTGTTAGTTTTGATCAAATGTTTAATATACATGTTTGATTACAGATTGCACTCATAATACCCTTTTATAAATATAAACAGGAATGTTATGTATTTTTAGGTTATAGTTTATTTGGGAGAAGGAAGTTGTGGTATTTGTCGTCCACACCTGTGCGCAATTAAGCCCAGTAGGCAGGTTATTCCCCATTTACATTGCTCTAGCTGAATATTTAAAAAATCACATTCTTCGGGTGGTTTTTATTTTAAAATGTTTACCACAGTACGGACGTGAAATATTATATGTTGAAAGTTCTTAATAAATTGCTATTAGGTGGACCGTGTTTGCATGCATTAAATAGCATTCATATTATTGTAATTAAGCCTGTATTCAGATTATAGAATTAATTTACGATAGTATACATTTTAAAGGTTTTAGCATAAATTAGTTGTAGTTTACAGAGTGATTTAATTCAGTGTGATAAAGATGCCATCACACTAATCCAACTGTCTAGACAAGTATGCAACTTGTGCGTTTATAAAGTACATTTCAATCATGTCGACGCTATGTTGTGGAAATTATGAAGAGGGGGATGGGGGGGGGGGTCTTTTTTCGTTACTTTTTACAAGTATAAATACATTATTATAATTGTTATTTTTATTTCTCTCTTAAAAAGAGTGTGATAATCCTAGTTTCTCGGCCCTATTATTCTCTGTACTAATTTCCTAGACTATCCCCGCACTTTTCCCTTTCACCATCTCCTTTCAATTCTCCTTCCTTTATTCATAGATGTATTCCCTGATTCTGGGACTGGATATTCCCCATTTACAGTACCTAGTAAAATATGCCAGTGTTTTTTTATTTGTTGATTTTTAAGGTAAAATTAAGAATCACAAAACGGGAAGAATTTTTTGATTATTAAAATGTAAAGTTAATCTTTGTAAGTTTTTGATAATGGTATATTGGTGCTTATCACTGTTTTTTTAAACATTATACTTAAGTGTGAATTAGTTGGTTAATAACTACAAATAGCATAGTACTGTAACACATATTTTAGTGATTCACATGGCTCACAAGCTGGACTATATAAACACCTTGCTTTAATATACAATTTCTTAATCTAGATTTAAGGCATGTGATAATATATTTTGTTGGGTAGAATGGTATTATAGTTTGTTCACTAGTAGTTTAGTAATGTTTACTTTCATCTAGATTAAAAGTTCAGACACATTTAAACACATATCAATGCAAAAGCTGAGGTCTTTGCATAGTTAAAATAGTTCCCAAAGTGACCAAATTCCTGTACACAGTAGAACAATTTATGCTATATTCGGCATGTTATGCTTAATCGTATTGATATAAATTTTATATTCTTTATAATATATTGACATAAAATTTAAATATAAGAAAAAATATTTACCACAGAAAATGATTTTGCATACATTTTTAATAGTATTCATAAAATGTAATTCCATAAATTAGTAGAAATTTTGAAAGTTTTGTTTTATTATTAGAATTTAATTCTTATTTTGTAGAAATACATCACCTTTAAAACCCAAGTTAGATAAACATTTAAATGTACCCGTAGTTTATATTGTAGTATTGTTTGTATGTTTTACCATGTACTATATAATTTTAACTATTAATTTGCATGGCTAACGATATTGACGTTTAGTCCAGGGAATACGGATATTATGGACATCTTGAGATACGACCATTTATTATGGAATTGACAAAAAAATTGAAATCAACTAATAAATTGTCCTCATAAAATATATATGTTGTTTTGTTTCATTGTTTTCAGAAGAATGAAAGCATGTGATTCTTGTATATTTTATTGTCGCTTATGGCATTATCTCTCCAGTATCACAGAGAATTCCATGATACAGTGTTACATGTCTATCACATCTCCAGTATCATAGGCAATTCCATGATACAGTGTTACATGTCAATCGCATCCTTGTATCGTTGAAGCTGGAATAGGTTTGAGCACCATTACCGAGGTATGCTGTCCATAAAATTAATGAATGTAATATTAAAAACAGAATCATATGTTTGGTTGACCATAGGCTGGTTATTTCTGGTTTTCACGCTGCTGCTCTAGCCCGCTACGTCACACGAGATGACTCATTCATTAGATGAAATCAAGCAGCTTTATTGTACTACACTTTGACATTTTTGTTAAAATGGAAACTCCACTATAATTTATTGGTACCACCTGTTGAATCCAAAAACGGCTGAGAAAAGAGTCTAACGACAAATCCCAAAGCATTCTGGTATTTATGAGTTTCATGATATAATTCGCTGTCAGATAATCATTGAATTATTATCAAAACAGTCCATTGAAGTTTTTGTTTGTAATAGGATACTTGAAGTATCTAGGCATGATGAAGTGACCCCCAGACTTGACCTTAGCAATAACAATAAGCGAGCAGCGTTTTTTGTAAGAAATATTCTTGTTTAGAACTATATTTACAAAAAAAAAATTAGACAAAAATGTCAAAAATTGAAATGATTATAAATAGCACCCTCTATTTATATCAATAGCAGCCAGGTCTAACAGTACACCACCACTACACTGAATTCAGTATGTTGGAAGAAATAAACAGTTTTTATTTTGGCTCACTGCTGTTGCCTTATTTTGAGAATCATTCCAATAGCCAAAACAAAATCTAAATCACATATGTATGTCCAATACAATTGCACAAAATATCAAGGTCGCTGTCTGAAGATTTGGCATTAAAACGGTAAACACTGAATCCATCAACAGGGCCTACTGAAAACATAGTTTTCTACAAAATGGAATCGATCACTTTTGATAGATTTTTGTTTCTTGTAGCTTATATTCTTCTTTTGCAGTTCAAATCCAATTTAAACAGGTTATTCACTCATTTGTCCTTCTCTTTAAAGTACTCGGCTTGAAATAGAAAAAAAAAATGTGCATTTCAGTTTAAAAATACTTTTTTAATTACAGTAATAGAAAAAAAATGTTATCTTTGTAAAGACTGAAAACACCCTGTCTTACCAAGTTTTTCAACTGCTTCAACACAAACACTTGGAAACATGTTGGCATTGTAGGTGCCAAATATGATCAAACTTGCTGTCTTCACCAAAACTAGTCCCAACTTATCCTTTCAAAACAAAAAGTGATATTAGCTATTTATGAACCTTCAGTTTGCATTCGATTGGGACTTTAACGTTGAGTATTGTGTTTCCAGTTCAAATTAGTTTATTTGAATAAATATTTTGAATTCTACGTTAGTATGCAACAAACAAACGAAAGCGCTCCGAAACTGAGTGAAGTACTTGACAAAATATTGCCACAGAGGGCACATATTGATCGATATTTCAGCCCATGTTAAAAGAATACAAATTTTTCTTTTTTGTTTGTGAAGTTATTAATGAACCGGTTTTCTTGAATTTCAATAGGCATGTTCTAAAAGTATATACCTATTAACACCAACAGATTCAGAATAATTGAAAATTGTAGGTGCTACGTCGTGAGGTGGTTTCCCGAATGATCGTAAAATCAAAACGGTACTGGGTATGACCAACTAGCGTTCTTGTCACCAACTAGCGTTCTTGTCACCAACTTGTCATCCATTCATAGAAGTACTGATGTAGTAGCCTATCTGTACGGTGACCATAGAATGTGACCCGAGACATGACTAACTACGACTTTTAATTGATAGAAGATTGAAAAAATTGTTAAGAAGAGTTGTACTGTATGTGGATGTTTAATGAAATTATGTCAATAATGTTTACACACTAGGCATATAAATAGTAATGTTTGTTAGTAAAATTAATTTTGAGTTAATAAGAATAAGGTATAAGGAAGAAAAGCAAAGAGACTATGGCGCGGCTATTCCTGAATATACAATACTAAGTATCGTAGTTTTAAATATTAATTTTTAGGCGATCTTGACAAAGGTCAAGCGCCTATAGCCTGCCACGTTTCGATATTCAATATTCAAATAAGCATACAAAGCATGTACTATACTTGGCAAAATTGTATTTTGCCAAGTAATGAATAAAATTTAACCATTCAAATAATAAAAAAGTAGTAAATCATCGTTTTTGTGTATACTTACAATTTTTGCATATATGGAGTTTTTATCTGCTCTGACGCACTTGTAGAGTTTGTCATTGTAGAATAAACCTTCTTCCCGAGTGCGTGGAGGGTCCTTAAAAGCACTCACTAACCTTTGCATCTGGTCATTGTGAAGCTACAAAATAAAACCATTGAATATTTTACACGATATATTACAACATTACATACATACAACTTCTTTTATTCCATATTATAATTATAAATCGCTCTGGTATGTATCTCTTACCGTGAATCCTGCAGAGCTTGCACGTAATGACATGTCTTTTCGTCTGATGATTGCGCAATGTTCGACGTGACCTGTGCCAATAAGAGCATCGTGTAACAGATTCTGAAGTTGGTTCATTTTGGACCGATCCTAAAAAAAGACATAACTTATTAGAAACCATTTTAAAAGTGAAAAAATTACACTAAAAAAAAAAATATTAATAGTACAAGTAAATCATAAGTAGATTCCGAGGGTGTACAAGCTGCCTTTTTTAGAGGATAACAACAAATCTACTCGTAAATTTTGTTGGTTTTTAGCAAATTATATCAAAATCAATGATAATTTCGCATTTATTTAGTTCTCAGTGTACATTCATCTTGTATTTCTCACAGAATACACACAATTGTGTATTTTTTTTTAAATCACAATCAAAGAAAAATTGTACACCTGTTCAGGTAGATGTGGCGTATCCGGATCAATGTGTTCTATAACTAGTTTCACCAATTCTTGAATTTTATCAAGTCGTTTGTATGCAGTGGCTTCAACCATGATTCAAGCAATGAAACAGATTTCAATGAGAGGCATATGATAGATAATACAGCTGGGTACAATTATGGAGCCAATTACCTCTGCGTGTAAAGTACTGTTGTGAAAGTCTTGTAAAGCAAGACCAGTTTTTAATGCTCCCTTGTTTTCTGCAGTTCTCTTTTAAATTATACATATGTTTCCAGACCTTTCACCTGCACCCTATCCCAGTATAGCGAGAGATCAATGCACCAAGCACTCTTGCAACAAATTTTAAACTTGAAAACAATCATCCAAAAACCTAATATAAAAGACGTCAGAAATGCTATCGCTATCTTCTCAGAGCTGACGTTTAAGAGGATGCAGGTTTCCAAAGGTGATAACTGTACTTATATAGGCTGGTGAAAGACAGAATAATAAAAGGGAGGTAGCCTGCTACAACTGTAGGTATGGTAACAACATAACTTCAGTCACAGTTCATAAAGTTTATATACATGTAACTTGAGAACTACAGTACACACATCAGGATCAAAAGTCAATTTGTTGAAACTTGGTTTTAATTAAAACAACTTTCACCAAACCTGTAGCATAGAAAAGCTGTATAATGGACAATACTGCTTTTTTAATGTTTTTGATAAAGAAAAAAAACCTAATTCTCAGCACTAGTACACTATAAGGATGTAAATTCTTCTAAGTTCCAGTGAATTTAGATCTTCAACAGTGTGGACCGTGCCCCTGTACTACAGCTGTGCTCCTAGTTTTTATTGATTTAATTTGCTCTTTAATTAAAAGAAAATCAAATATTTCAGTATAAACAGGTGAATCTTAGATCATAGTAAATTATACACAGAACAAATCACCACTGTATAATCAATGTCCAATGAATAAAACGATTGCAGACGGAGCAGATGAAACGACTGGCAGGCTGCAACTGTAGATAATGTATAGATAGTAGCAAGTAAATTACTACCGAATGCTTAAAAGAGTAATATTAAGACAGTTATTTCAGAAGAATGTGACTTTAATTAACTTCCGTACAGCATCTTGATCTTGTTATCATCCTAAAAATACAGTATCGTCGTACGATATTAATGATATACTTATTTTTATATCACATGTGCATACTTCCAGCCAAAGAAACTCAAATCAATAACAAATGTAATTGCTTTTATAATTAAAATTGTGTGTCCTTCACTGCTGATGTAGAATTACTTCTCTTAGCAACCCTTCATATGAATAGTAAATAGAGTCCCTGTGTTGCAACAGGTTTAACAAGCCTCTTTGTAAACAGCCTTTTGTACAATGACAATGATGGTGTCTTTGAAAGACAAGTTTGATATTTTTTGGTCATGAGTCAATGAGCAGATTTAGGAGCATTGATATGCAAAGTGTTTTCTTTGAATGTGTGGGTAATCCTAACCTGGAGGTTATAATAAATACAAAGTGTGGTAGATACTCTATACATTCGACAGCCAATGGCGTAACAGAGACCTGGGAGGCCCTTGGTTTTAGGTACCCCTGGCCCTCCAACGGTGGAGGCCTCAGGCATTTAAGCATTTTTTCGACATATTTTAATGCCTGTTTTTTCCTCTGGGCAAAGCAACGGGGCCCCCATAACCTCCAGGGCCACTGAGTTTGCCAGTAAGCGCTCATCATAGCCATTCACCAAAGAGCAATCAGCAATATAGTTTTTTCTAGTGAATCCACTAGAGAGCACTATCTTTTGCAAGTGTGGAAACCCTGAACAACAATGATCATGTAACAAATTCTGTGATTCCTCTAGTAACCTGCCGTGCTATGAAACAAAATTTCCAGTTCACACAGATGAAAGAAAAAAACATTTGTTTTGTTATAGATGCCTATATTTCTGATAGGAATAGTTTGCCTCACGCCACTTAGTCCTAACTTATGTTGATTATTGACTGTTTTACAAAATTTAATTTGAAATGTGACCTACAGTAATACCTAGACCATAAAGGTATAATTAAACCATGAAGGGTATGCCTACTATGATGAATGAGGACAAATTCATCATGCATTCATTGTTATTTTTATTGTATACAGCTACACGTGCTATTTAAAAGAAAGATTAACAACACACAACTGTTCTATGATTACACTACAACTTAAAAAGAATCATAAAAACCATACTAATTGATTATTGCAAGAAATACAATACCTTATAAAGAAAAGATCAAAAATGTTTTGTTAATAACAATGTTACCTTTCTGTCATTATTTCCCGATAGAGGGCGTGAATAGCGTCTGCCGTATCCTTGGAAACCAAATGTAAACTGCAAATTCCGAACAAAGTACTGTCCACAAATCCTAATTAAAAACTATTTAATCAGAAATATGTCGATTTAATATTAAGCATTGAAGAATATATATAAATCAATGAACATTATAAGTTCATTTCTAATGGTTATATATTTGTTTAAACGAACATAAAGTCGTTTACAACAGTTGTAAATAAGTGTGACAACGCGATAAACATTGTTTTGACCACCCCCACAACTTTCTGCCAGTCAAAACATTAGGCGCGCATGCATGTGTGTGATCGACAAACAATGAATCGGTAGCGAAGTAATGCAAAATGTTGATTTAATTTAAAGATTTTAGCCTGCATCTTGGTGATTATCAGCAGGAATGTATAGGGAAAGAAGCTTCAATAGAGAGCCAAATCTGGGCAGTATTACGGTTCATGCACCGGCTTTACGACGAGAACTTACAGCGATTGATCCAGCCCCGTCTGTTACAGTTGATCAGGCTGATTACATGCAGGAGAAGGTATAGCTGCTCGGGTGTCATGGACTCTAGGATCATGTGCCTAGCTAGGCCCTATATGTAGGAGGCCTACAGTAGCTAAGGCTAATATTTATTTTTAAGAACAAGTTTGAAAGAACTTAAGGCCTAGTAAAAACTATAATAATAATATAGATAGGCCTACTAGTAGGCTATAGTAGGCTAGGCCTTATAATATAATTTATTTACAGAAAAATACAAATTAAATTTTTGTTTAAATATAATAATATTAAAATTACGCATGTAATAAATAAGGTTCTCCTATCTAGACCATTTCCTAGGCCTATAAGTTATTGGGATATCCATACATTTTTTCTGATTTATATTCTAATTTTGTAGGACGCAACAAAAAAAAACAGTTCAGCCAGACGACCATGGTCTTCACCAAACCCAAGTCGTTCAAACATCACTCTATCAGCTACCAGTCGTTCTACTATTGGACAAGGCAGTAAAATTCAGAACTGGTTGAATGAAAAGGCAGTAAAAGGAATTCAAGAAAAGGCTGATCCTGAATCATTGACTACAAAGTCTCTGTATAATCCTATTCTGCATCGTGAAGATACGTTTGTCAGGGTAAAACTCCTATTCTATTTTATTAAAATTAACGCTGTTGCTAAAGATACGGTACCGTATCCATGCTTTTAAAAACTAAAGATACGGTAATTATAGAGGGCGCTTCCGTTTGCTAAAAGTACGGTAAAATTGCATTCCTAAAACTCGTACCTAAATATAAAACTCCTTCCTAAATATAAAACTCGTTCCTAAATATTAAATTCCTTCCTAAATATTAAAAACCTAACCCTCTAAATAATCTCTCTTAAATTAAAAACTAAAAAAAAAAAAAAAAAAAAGACGTCAAGAAGAGTATCGAACCTACAACCCCTTAAGCCAAAGCCTCACCACATGCCCACTAGGCTACACAGCTGGCTTGCAGAAAACCAATGCAATAACCTATTTGATTAACATCCACATTACATAGCGCCCTCTATAATTACCGTACCTTTAGTTTTTAAAAGTATGGATACGGTACCGTATCTTTAGACATAACGTAAAATTAATGCCATGAACATTCATTTACAAATGAGTACAAACAACAATAAATATAGGAAAAGAAAGACCATGTAGGTGCTACCTACTATGTTACCTAGTTGGTCAACCACAAACAGAAAAAAAAATAATATTATCTACAAACAATAAATTTACAACATTACAAAAAATTTACCAATTGCAAACATTTTGAATAATAATTATGTTTATTTATATTGTAGGATGTGCATAACTATCTTCTTAACAACTCCTACCTCGATTATCGCAAAAAAGAGATTCTCTACAAGAAATGGCAAGAGCGAGTAAGTGAGCCAATAGAAGCACAGAAAAGCAATGCTCTCAAGAATGGATATGCTGATGTTGATAGCAGAAAAAGGAAGTTGTTCGAACAGTACTTAGCGCATATTAATAAGAAGGTATAAGCTGCATTCACACTGAGCCTAGATATGATCAAAGAATACACTATTTGAATCTTAAGCTACATTCACACTGAGTCTAGATTTGATCAAAGATAGCACTGTTTAAATTTTAAGCTACATTCACACTGAGCCTACAGTAGATAGCACTGTTTAAATGTAGATCCTTTGTATGAATATTAATGAAAGGCTGACCATTGTCAGCTTTGTACTCCTAATATATCTGTACTTTATTTTTATGTACACTTATTTGTTCTAGGGTCATGTATTTCTTGACACATTTGATCCTAAAGAGTATGATCCAATGAGGTTAGTCCATCCTCGTTCAGCACCTATGGTTGCACGTACAAGAAGGCTTTCAGACCCATTGCTGATGCAGGCCCAGAATAGAAATGAAGAAGATAGGGTCATTCTAGGATGTACTTCAGGTACGTTTCTTTCAAGTATCAATTTTGACAGGACAAAGAGTAAAAGGGACACAAACAAATGGAGAAGGCAAGACTCAAACTCTTGCCTTTCTCTATTCCAGATTCTTTAGGACTGCACATATATTTTTAGAGCTTTATACCACTATAATTCAATCAGTGTCATAAACAAAATTACTTACACAACACAAACTTGAAATTGTTTGAGAGAGCAGTATGGCGTATTGGCCAAGGATATCAGACTATAATAGCATGTGAAAGGCATGGGTTCAAGACATGTCTGTGTCATATTCCTTTTAGATACCTTAGTCTTAATGCCTCATCCTTCCAATGGAATGTAAAGCTGTTGGTCCCATGTATATACATATGCATGGTACTGGAAAGAACTTGGTACCTTATTAGAAAAGATTAGTGATCATGGTCTTCTTGTACTGGGTCCTTTGGGAATGCAATATTTTTTAGAAATAATAAAAAATCAATTTTACCTTGAAAAAGAAACTATCCATAATTAGAAAATATTATTCCAAATACTGTCTGTATAACTTCACAATATTAAACTTAAAGAGTATATGTTATAATATTTCTGTGATTAAAGTATTTAGTATCTTGTTATGGTATTCACCTAAATTTGTTTTAGTTCAAATTCCTGAATTGTTAATTAAATTGTTAAGATACTAGAAGATGCTTAGTATATGATCCAGAGGTCATGTTTGTCTAATACAGTTATCAAACATAGTCATAGTTTACTGTAGTACTTGTACTTCAAGTGTCTGATGTATCAGTTAGATAATTAGAGATGCTCTAGGGATCATGTCAATATTATTCTACAATTGTTGACAGCAAAAACATTTTGTTTTGTCTATATGTTTATGCATGGAGGAAATGGTTTATGCAATAGACAGTGTGTGATTACCCATAATCAGGTTACATAGTAAAACATTGTATTTACTGCATCAACTGCAGTTGACTATTTTTTTGACATGGTACCTTATGTTTTCAAATATAAATATAACTACACTATGTTTGCTATTCCTTGGTTGTATTTTTTAGAAACTAGTGTTTGTTTATATAGTTTATATAGAATAAACCACCATAGAAAATGCCTGGATGGACTTAGCTTAATTTGACCTGATCAATTTTCTTATTAGGTTATATGCATGATATGCATATAACCTCTTGATTCTGTCAGAATCTTTATTTATTTCTTTATTTATTTATTTATTTATTCTTTCCTTAGCAATATTTGTCCGTCAATTATCTTGATATCAGTTTCATCTAACTAAGTCAATTTTTCAGAGTATATTTCTTATGGCCAGGAATCGATGTGGTTATGTTTTCACGGTGCGCAATCAAACATTACGCGGTCTACGCGCGATTTAACGAAATCACGTTTGTAATCATATCTTCACAAGCATGAATCACTTTTAAACAAAATTTGGTACTCATAAATTTCAGGTCATATTTCATCATATGGCAATACAATTACGTGCGTAGCGCATATAACGCATGCGTACGCGCGCTTAAAATGTTCAAAATTGTCAGAATTTATTTTCGATGAAATTAGAGTACGTTTCAGGCAATTTTAAGCGTTTAAAAATTGCCATAAGTGCGCAGATTTTTGCAGGCGCACTGCGCGTCAAACGTTATTGCGCACTGTTTTTGTCCGATTACTGTTGTATAACCTTTCTTTAACAATATCATCATATTGTATTAACTTTTCAACGCCAAACAGCGTTATACGAGTACGTCAAAAGTGACAGGCTACGCACGTGTAAGTTAACAAAATGGTGAAAATATGCTAAATTTTAAAATTAATATATATCGTTAGAATGCTCGGGAACACCGATTTTTTATTTCATTTTCTTGAAGTGTATGTATCATATGTATGATTTATTATGAAATTAAGAGAACAAAAGTTGATTAAGTCATCATTAATGGCATATTAAATTTACAAAAATTAATTTCGACAATCAAACAAATTATAAAATTTTCTTAGGCCGAAATAACAAACTTAACATTAACTTTCTTCCTTAAGAAGTTCATATATTAAAGTTAAAAGTATATAGTTTGACAGTGCATCATTTTAAAAAATCTTTAAAGATGTCATCATAGTAAAAAATTATAATTCATTGCGGTATGTAATAATCTATCTGCACCAAAGTGGTTACTGCATAGTAAATACACGGAGGAATATTTCCATATTTTTTAGTCAGTTGTGTATGGCTCGGTGGTCTTTGCTCGTGTCTATAGCATTTAAGGTACCGAGTTCGAGTCTCACCTTGGGAAACGAGACAAAATAAGATTTTTTTTATTATCCGTATTGTTTGTTCAATTGTATTTCTTAGTGTATAGATTATACAGATATGATTTATAATGAAATTTATTTAAAAACACAAAATGTGGTTTATGACATTATATACGCAGAAGGATCTTTGATCGGATTACGATACCGGCTATTGTATTTGCGTTAGCAAGATCCTATCATATATTATAAATAACTAAAGATTCTGAGAAAATCAATCAATCAAAATATCTTAAATCAATCAATTATCTTTATTTAAATCAATGCATATAACCTATAATTCGTCATAGTGACGAATTAAATCTAGTTAAACATTATTTTTGTGTTTATCAATTACATTATGTTTATTTTAACATGCTACTGTATACTGTAAGTAATATAACATGACTTATGAATTAAGAAAACAAAACAATTATAACCGATCAATTTTCTTATTAAACATTATTTTTGTGTTTATCAATTACATTATGTTTATTTTAACATTCTACTGTATACTGTAATATAACATGACTTATGAATTAAGAAAACAAAACAATTATAACCGTTTTAAATCACTTGTTAAGATTCATTTATTGTTGCCGGTGGGTCTACTGTAGGATGGTTGCAGTGAAATATATTTAAATATGGTATAAAAGTTATAATGATAATGAAAACATGCATTGAAGTTTAGTTTTAAGTTTAGTTTAAGCAGTTTTATTTTATTACTGAGAGGGCTACCCTACTGAAAGAAAACGAAATAAAATATAAAATAAAATATGCTGTCTGTATGTAAATAAATGCATTCATTTATAGAGTTTTATTAATATTAATTCATAATATTATTTGATTTTAATATTATTGTTTTATTGTACACAAAAAAAAAGCAAAATAATCACCAAAAAATGTTTTTCTTTTAGGAGAACGTCTTTCAGATCGGGAAATAGAGCAATATAGACTACCACCATTACCATTGGTTCCGCTTGGACGACACGGCACAGAGTGCCGCACATGGCTTGCCATGCCACTCACAGATATTGAAAGCCCAGTTAGAAGACAAAGCAGGTAAGGAGGTTCAGTAAAGAATTAAATTACAAAAATATATTTTTATTATATCTTATTTCAACAATATTTGACGAATTATGCAAATAATATTTTATGATTTCTATCTTTTAAATTTGTTCAATGTTTTTCTAATAATAATTGTATATCTGTCATATTTTAAAATGTTGATACAAAAATAATGCAATAGAATAATAATTTTGAAAATCTGCTAACAAAACAAAAACAGCCAACCCTATTTTTTATTTGTTTTTGAACTAGACACAATAAACATTTTTACCTTTTAAAATTGTGTGTTTTTTTTATAGGAGGCGAATGCGTGGTACCTTTAACGACCTACATTTTGACGTTCGTGGATGGGCATCTGGCGCCCAAAACTCAAAATTGGCTGACGAGGAAATGAATATACAAAGGCGGCGTCAATTCTTGCAATACCATCCTGCCATAGCTACAGGGACGCTTACGCATAATACGCCAGATACACCCCAAAGTGCTGCCTTGTGTTAACGTGCTACTTTCTTTCATAATGTGCTAAACTTTCATTTTTAAATTTATATTTAAATAATTGTTCTTGATCTTTTATCACATATTATTGAAACATTTATAATCTTGATTGCATATAGTATTTAATTATTAAACTATTCTGAATTTGGAATCTCATGTGTGATATTTGGAAAGTAATGAATTAACAAAACCAAAGAAATATTGTTATTGAGTAAAATGTTATTGTATATAAATATTGTAAAAGAACTATTTAAAAAATGGAGATTACTTACTTGAACGTTTTGATCTTCATCAACCTGGTCATGATGTCATCTAATGTTGATGATTATTTCATAAACAGGCTGCTCATAAACAAGCAGTCAGCAAAGATTGTTTGAAACGTTGAGTAAGTACTCTCAGTTTTTTAAATAGCTTTTTCAAAAAATGTTATCTTTGTTAACATAGAAGCTAATTGATATTCTTTGATGAATGGTAAACAATTTAAAGATGTTTTTATGACTTATGCTAATGTAAAATTTTGTGGTGATATGTATTTTTTCATGATGAGTATGAAACGGAAAAGCCTGATGTGTACTACTGCATACACTGAGTGACTTTTCAACTGAAAATGTCTTTCCATTTCATAGGTACGTAATTTATAGGTAAATTGGTGAAACAATTCCGTATTCATCTGGATTATTCCATAAATTGGATTTGTTGACAAATAATGATAACAGTGCGATTTTAAATGTTGTAAATTATAAGTGCCATTTCCAATGTTTTATTATCGCTTTCATTTAATTTGTTTTTAGTATTCGAATTATATGTTTTTTGTTGTTTTTTTTATTTTTTTTTTCTCTAAATTGTACACTTTTTGTTGTCTTTCCAAAACAATGCCTTCCAAAAACCACAGTGTATTTTAAGAGAAATATTAAAACTAATTTATATGTATTCTTTCTTTGTTGATATGGAGTAGTAATTTTAAAGTATGAAAACTTTCAATTTTCAGGTTTTCCTCAAAACTTAATGGGTTGCTGTTTTTTGTGCATAACAGAAAACAAACTTAAAATAATTTTGGTGGTAATTAAATGTCTTCCCACAATAATGTATTTTCGTCATAATTGTGCTGATTTGAATTATTTGGTGTATGAGATGAGGCTGAATAGATTGGCACTAGGGTCGTCGAATGGCTGAGGGAGGGTTTACAATTTTCATTTCACTAGGAAATAGGTCGTATTTGGATTCATGATTGCTATTGTGATTGGTGGATTTTCATGAGAAAATTTGTTCATGGTTGAATGTAACTGGTTCGTGGTTTGTGACGTAATATTATTATATTTTTATTAATATTTCCTAATGTCTATAAGTTTCACTTGTAGTTAATAGTAACGCGCAATGAATGAGATAATAAAATGATTTAAAAAGCTAAAAAATATTTTTGTGTAGAATTCATTTGTTGCGTAACATTTGAGTGCTCAACTGGTTTTTTTTTTCTGTTAGCAAAATGTCGTAGACATATTTATTTTAAAGCATATAAAACAGTAGACAAAGGTACAAGATATGATTGTAACATAAACATAATCAATTTTAAAATAATTTGTGTAATATTTACACTATAAAATGCACATAACAATCATTTTAATTCTTTTCTAAATTAACTGTTCTCACCTTTGTTTTCTATGTTTTAGAGAAAGAGTAACATACATTATACATTATCACAATGTGAATGTACTGTACTGCTCAATTTTATTATCACGCGTCTGAGATAATGGTTTATTGCAACCTTCACGAGGCGGAGGAGTGGTTCTTCGCAACCTTTGCTCACCATAAACAGGTTTGGCGGCAGTTGCCTTCCATACAAATTCGTATCAAATTGAAATGGCGACGATCGTAAGATTTCAAAGTTTATTTAGCAATATTTCTTCAAAACACAAACTAGTTAAGAGTGTTAAACAATGTGTCAGACGATCCTCAGGAGATGCAAAAACATCAGCTGCAGGAGAAGTAAAAGAACAAACATGGCTTCAATATTTTTGTAGGTAAGAAATGACGCATCGGCTAGACTAGCAAAACAAGTGCATTTCTGAAAAGTCCCCCAAGAAAAATTGGTTTGATCCGCTCCTACTAGAGCACAGTCTCTGATAGGCATAGCCTAGCATTTTACTAGTGTTCAGGCTAGAACTACTATTAGTATTAGGCCTAGGCCTAGTAATAATCAAATAATAAATATATTAATACTACACTGAGAAAGACTGAGTTTAAGGTAATGCTGTTTACTTAGGTTAGTAACTATTGTATGTAGGCTAGGCCTAGCCTAGGTAGGCTAATTAATATTAATAATAATAATAATTAATATTTTTTATTTAACATCAACCACAAACGTTTTCTAGGCTAATAAATAAAGATAAATAAATAACTGAAAGAGAATTATCGTGTAATATAGGCCTACTACTGTAGTTCTATCAAGGCAATCTAACAACAAGATGATGAGCTCCGAAGATCATAGGGTTTATCTGTGGCTGCGACACGATCAGTTCCACGCCCCTTCTTGACAGGCACTGCGCGTCGCTGAGAATATGTGCATAATACAGTACTGTTGGTATTTGTCACAGCCAGACATCAAATGACTGTTCCTATCTTGGCAATGCGAGCTCAGTGTCCTGTTGTTAGATTGCCTTAGTTCTAATACTAACTAAGTGTTATGCCTATTTAGACCAGTATAGTATTCAGACCAGTATAATATTCTATTTCAACATTATTACATATCATCATTATTACAGAATTGTATTTCATATTTTGTGAATTCATTATTTTCTTTTTTTTTCCCATCATGACCCATTCTTTCGTCATCAAACAACAGTACTGTAAGTATTTTTCTCTTATTAATTAATAATATTTTACAGAGGTACGGTAATAGAAAATTGCAATATGTCTGTCGTTAATTCAAAATAATACTATTCACATTTTAAATTGTTTTGTATGAATCATTTCAGGTCGGACCAACACTGGTTCTTAGCTATAGGTAGGGATTCACGACCATGAATTTATCTGAAGTTGGGGATAATAAACTTTTATTAAATTAAATTCAGTTCCCTCTTGTGTTTTCCTGCCACTCTAAATTTGTGGTTGCTTATTTTATTTTGTGGTTTATGATGTTTTATGACAATAAAGAATAAGATTATTTCAAATATTAAGCAGAATGTATTATCTCATTGCTTTGATGTATTCAATATATATTATGTTTGTCATAACATTTCATAAACTTGTTGTACATTTTTTAAATGACATACAGTAAATATTTTCTTTTTTTTTTATTAAATTTCAGCAATTTTGGGGACCAGGTATGAATATTTTGTTTTACTATTTTACAATTTCATATGATGATTATCTAAATCTTTCACTGCAGTGTTTCAAAAGATATGTTTTAGTAGAATACAAAATCAAAGATCTACAAAAGTGAAATCCAGTGGAAACCTCTGCTATTTACCGTACTCAAACTTTTTGATATTTTATAACATCAATAAATGTATTGATTTTCAGGTCTTAGCTTTCGAAACACATACAATGTTACTGGGCTGAATTAAGCTCTGTCTACACTATCAAACTAAATATAGTAGTGATATGACATCATCATGTCCATATATCACATTTTTTGTCGCATAAATTTTGATAGTGTAGACAGAGCTTTAAAAGCTTAATTTATATATTGTTTTTAATTTAAAAGTTATATCACTATCAAATACATTTTTTAAATTTCATAAAATTATCTCTTAGTACTAGCAGGCCTTGTCTTTTAAGGCGAGCGAGTGCGATCACTCACACACTCCTAAACTGCCCTCAAAGAGTGTGATTTACAACACGCTTAAATTTGGTAAACTTCTACACACCAAAATACAAACAGCGTCCCTGAATGTTATTGAGGAGTGCAATTTGTAGCACACCTATAATTTTCAAAAGACAAGGCCAGCTCTAGTAATTTGCATTGCTGGTAGTTTATAAAATTGAATGGTATCAGGTCATATGATTTAATGAATGGATATGAATATTTATTTGGAGACAATTAGAATGTATAAATGCTGCCCTCTATATTTATCAGTCCATTAAATTAGTGTTCATTGACAATAGCTATTCATTTCATAATTGTTGAATCATGAGAACAACATTTTCTCTGACAGGCTGTAAATTTTAACATTTAATTTGTGTAGATGGCTTGGTAAAAACTGTTTTGTGTTGAATTACATTGAATTTCAGTACATTCATTTCACCCAATTAACAAAATACAGTGGCAAGGACCCAACCTTTATATTTGTAGAACATGTTTTCATTTTCAAATTCATTAGATTATATTTAATTATTATTATTTTTTTTTATTAAAAATTATATTACAAAATACAGTAGAACTCCTATTAAGGGAACACCTTCTGGTCCCAACAAATTGCCCCTTTAATAGGGGTTGATTCAACCATTTGGCACACTCAAAAGCCTCCCTGTCCCCTTAATAGTGGTTTCCCCTGAGTAGAGATGTCCCCTGAGTAGTGGTGTCCACTGAGTAGTGGTGTCCCCTGAGTAGTGGTGTCCACTGAGTAGTGGTGTCCACTGAGTAGAGATTTCCCCTGAGTAGAGATGTCCACTGAGTAGTGGTGTCCCCTGAGTAGTGGTGTCCACTGAGTACTGTAGTGGTGTCCCCTGAGAAGGGGTGTCCCAAGGGAGAAGTTGTACTGTATCATTTTAGCAACCCAGTACATTGCATTACATCTCCTTCATTTTCCTATATGTGTCGTGTGTGACAGTTTATAGTTACAGTAGAACCTCTATTAGGGGAAAACCTTCAGGACCAAACAACAAAACAACCCCTTGATAGAGGTGTTGGTCATTATACTTTCCCTCGTTCGTGTCACATGACAGTGTCCCCTTAAAGCTCAGGTACAGGCATGAAATTTTAATAAAAATTTTGGTTAATTGTACATAAATCAAATATTTTTAACAGAAATCAAGACGAAAAAACATGAATTTCCCTTAATATATCGTCAAATATTGGCAAAATTCTTCCATAAAAACCAGGAAGACTTTTTTTCAGTAGTTGGGTGGTTAACCTAATGTAATACATGTCTGGTGACTCCCTAGAAGGTGAAAAAAGATGGTGGATATACGGTGGATAATTTTTGCTATAGCATGAAAATAAAAATCTGAAGTTGAATAAAAATACCAGAAATGTAAAATTCAAGTTATATTACCTATATTTAGTCATCTGATAACATTTTTTACCACACTGTTTAGTTTTCATAGCTTTTTAAAATGCCTCTCTATTTACAAAATTTGTATACAAAAGAATAGAGATTTGACTGTGTAATTTGAACTATCCCCCCACTGATAAGAAAGTGCTTATTTTTAACAAGCTTGTGTAACACAAATAAAATCCCAAAAATTATGAAACATAGGGGAAACTATAGATCGATAATTATTGGAATGTATGATCAATAGAAATTTTTTGCCCGCACCTGGCCTTTAATAGGGTGTGTCTTCTGTTTAAAGGTGATTAAAGTTCCCCGAAAGCTCCATTTATAACACCATGATATGCACGTACAGTACCTCTATTTCCGCCCACCACCGCATTAAAAATACTTGAGTATACCTAGTGATAGTAATAGTAAAGCCATTTCCTGTAAGGAAATGATCAGCCACTGTTTATTACTTCTGTTTTGAAACAAGGCATGCATTGTCAGTGGGAAAGCCACTTCGCGTTTTGACCGTTAAATCGTGTAAAATCGACTTACTTCCGCATTGACGATTTTGAAGCGCCACCTATCGTTGAAAACTGAAACCATGATTTTTCGTCGCCTAGCAAATAAGTGCTGTTTTATTTTAAGCTCTCATGACTATTTAAGAACCGGCCAACATTACCTATTATGGTAAAAGCATTTCCTAATAAGTATAATTGAATAACCAATCGGTTTCCTTCAAAGAAACCGAAGCTAATACAATACATTCGGCGACTGAAGTCGGGACTCGTGAAATTTATAAATGTGGTACGATTTGACTACTGTTTTATTGTCCATTTTCTGAATAGTCGGAGGTGCATCCCAAAAAATTAAAAAAATTATAATCAATTGTTTTATCAAGAATAATATTAGTTTAATCGAGTATGATATATTTCTATCCTGTTCAAAATTTGTTGGTGTATTCTCAGGCCTCGAAAGGTAGGTACATTTTCTAGCTGTGAGCGTGGTTTCGGCAACGCGAGACACGTGTGTCAGTATAGGCGATAGCGAGACGTGTGTTGTACTGTGTTGATGCTGATCCGATAGTCGTTAAGTTGTACTGATTACGAGTATCATATTGGTCCTGGCCGGCCTAGCCTGGTGATCTGATCCCTCCCAAAAAATACCTTTTTTCAATCAGTATAAAATAATATTATTATTTTATTTTTCATTTATTATTTGATGTATTAGGCTCAATAGATGCCTAGCTAGCTAGGCTACTAGTAGGGCTAGATTATATAAATAATAATAGCAAATACTGTAATATTAATTAATAAAATACAGCTTCCATTTGCCTTACTTTTATGTCATCATATAATATTATAATTATATATACAACCAGACATTTAAATAATATTTATTATTTTTTCTGACACTTTCAGGAATCGTTGATGATGCAGAGTTCTTTGTCTTTGTGACTTCAAACTGAGAGTGAAGTGGATAAAAAGATGACACCGGTACCTACCGACATTGTCATACCCAAACTATAATTTAATTATTTAAAACAAAATGTTGAATTACAAATATATGTATGTTGCAGAGGATTTAGATGAATTAAAATACAAATATTTATGTTGAATGCAAACCTACTACACTATACTCTGTAAATTATGTTATTGTCATGTGGTAGACCTTACAAATTGAATATTTATTGTATGTTAGGCCTATTTTATATTTTATTAATACTGCATATAGTTTAATATTACTATTAATTTATATTATACAGTACTACTAGTTTGTACATGTTTTTACCCCAAAAAAATGAATAAATAATTTGTTATTCAATCTAATTGCTTGTTTGTTCATCAATAACAAAACAATTGTAAGCAAGTATATAACAGTTCTTGTTAGCCGCTTATTTCAGGTCATATTATTAATATTAGCTAGGCCCGACGCGCCCGATCACAACGTCACTAAGTGACTTTCCGCCCCTGGAACAATCGCTCGCTAATAGGGCTAGGCCTCGGACTCGTATAAAAGCTATTATAATAGTTATGATAAATATTCCTCAACTAAAATGTATACTGTGATAAATAAACAAGTAATAATATATGTTGTATTGGAATGTATTTATTTATATGAATTCTTATACGCGGACAATTATAAACATCGCGTATATCGTTCGCTATAAAAAAATTCATAAACACGATGACGATGTGTTTACAAAATGGCGGTTTCGCTAGTTTTCGATGGAACAAATAGTGGTACCTTTAGTTTGAATAGTCGGAGCTGCATCCCAACCACCGAATTTTGTATCTTAATATCGTATTCTGTAGATTATTAATTTTTCTAACAGAGATTTTAAATTCAGGACTGTTCAATTTTTCTAAATATTTTATTTTAACGATTTTCTAGGGTACAATTTCGGAAAAAAGACATTGGTTGATTTTGCCGTTAAATTACAGATTATCGTTTTGTTCAAATACATTTAATTTTACATGACAATATATTAAAACCATTTATGAATTTATTTCACTAACAATATTTTTCCGATAATCAGCTAAATTTACAAATATTGTGTTTTTCCAACACCCTAAAATTTAGCAATTTTGAACTAAATTAGAAAAGTAGGGCGCCCTCTCCGAGTCGAAATTTGACACGATTTGTCGACTGGCTGTCCCACTGTTGTAGTATACACATGTTAGTGAAAATCTGTTGTTTGCTATGTCATATCAAGACCTTTTTTTGTACTAGAAATATAATTGGCTTAAGTTCTTAAAAGTGGATAAGGTTTTAAAAATGCTAAAATGTCCTCCAATTTAGTTTTTATACAGTGTGAGTTTATGTATGAAAATAATAATTATTATGACTTTTATGATATAAAAAGCTAGAGAGATGATCATAATTATTTTACTGGTTTTTTTTTTAGCTGCAAACTGGGGTATACCATTGGCAGCAATGGCCGACATGAAACGGGATGCAACTATTATTAGTCCAAATATGACAGCAGGTACAGTAGTGTGTATAACAGTGCACTGATGAATCATATTTGATGTTCAATTTGATACCATTTTTATATGCCTGAATGAACAACAATTAGTTCTAGTCTTTTTAGAGAAAATTATATCTTAATGTAAGTGGCTAAATTCACCAATTTAAGTGAGATATTTCCCACAAAAAACAACTTTTAAAACAATTTTACTTAATATTATTTCACTTAAGTCAATAATATTTTTACTTAATTCAATATTTGTTTATATTGAATGTAGTGATAAATCTTTAAGATTCAAGTAGATACCATTCTTATGCCTGAATGAATAATGTATTCTAACTAGAGAACATTATATCTCAGTGGTTAAATTCACCAATGATAATATTTAAGGACTTCCTTTAATTTTAAATGGGATTCAATTACTAGATAAGTTATTTTAAAGGTCTCACTTGGCTTAAGTGTGAAGAGTGAATATGGTCACTGGCTCCACAAGTTGTCTTTGATTAAAAAGGCCTTTCAAATGAGATGAACATTGTATTTCTCATTTTCCTTACAACACAGTATTCAAATTAATGTATTACTTTAAATAAGTAGGAAGCTTGAATAAAAAAAGTAAGTCTACAGAGATTTTGGAATTCTAGAATTTTCTAAAATATGTTTTTGTTTACTTTCTCTTTTTGTATTGCAGCATTAATGATCTATTCTTCGTTGTTTATGCGTTTTTCAATTATGGTGAAGCCGCGTAACATGCTTTTATTCAGTTGTCATTTTACAAATCTAAGCGCACAAACTGTGCAGTTGGGAAGATATATTAACCATTATTAGTAAGTATAACATGCTCATTCATGCAACAGTTCATAAGTCCAATACAGTACAATTTTTTAAATAATATATGTTAATTTAAAGTGTTTGTTATTTATGTGAAACAATAAAATGAATGAATGGTATCCGGTGTATTTTAGAATATTAAGAACAATGCGACATGTTTTACAAATATTTGATTATTTTCTTACAGTTTTCAAAAAGAAGTTAAACCAGATAATATAGAACAATCCGGAGATACTATCAGTACTGGAGTGTGAAATCCACCTTCTTTTAATACACTAAATCGTAAATTATAAATTAAAACATCTTTCTTGTTTTTACAATGGTTTGTGGGTAATAATTGTTTGTTTATACTTTAAAAACAATGACTTACGCCCGTATTCTTAAACCGGACTTTAGTCGTAGTTCGAGCTAAAACTAAAAAAATGACGTCATTTTAATTCATAAACAGAACTTCAACTAAATCACCGACTAAATCAGGCCAACCTCGACTAAATCGAGACGGATTTTGATCGATTTTTTTAGTCCTGGAGGAGGCAGGCTAAATGGTCGACTAAATGGTTTTTAAACGATGTTGATAAAAAACGTAACAGTCATTGAGTTGTTATATTGGCCAGATATTGAAGAATGAAATATCTATATTTATATTAGCTTAATTAAATATACATTGGTATAAGTTATAATAATGAAAATCATCTTTATTTACAACCGTATACAAACTACATTATTTTCTTCGCGCAAGTCCGACTTGAACTAAGTCACGCCATAGCGACAATGGGAGATGCGGCAATTCACCACGCGATGGAATGTTTAGGGGGCCTAGCGCTTTCTTGTCACGCTAGGAAGTGCGTGGTTCGTCGCGATCATACTTTGTTGGAGGCCTAGAAAATATGAAAGTTACCGTACCGCCATGGTTCCTAAATATATTTTGAAGATTTTGTTTGTTGTTAATAAAAAGTACTTCATTGTTAAATTAATACTGATCTTGTTCTAATAATTAACGATTACAATTATTTTTCATGTATATAGTCCTGATGCGTAAAAAGTTTTGTAAGAAAATGGAAAGTGATATCAATGCGCAAAATTTCGTCTGCTCCTCAAATACTCTCTTGTCATTGGCCAATGTTTAGCCTTTGTTACCCAGACGTGTGCAACTCGACTAAAAGCTCGACTTCATTAAGTCGAACTGCAAACTTCGACTACTTCGTTTTTGAATCGAATTTGAAGTAATAGCTCAAACTACGACTTTTTCAAGTCGAACTTTGAACTACGACTAAAGTCCGGTTTAAGAATACGGGCGATAACGTCGGATAATACATTTTAGAACTGTCAATTTATTTATTTATAGAGGATTTTATCACATAACTTTGTAGTTAAGTATTTTTTATAAATAAAAGTTTAATGTGTAACAGGACAAAGTTAAAACAAATTTTGTTTGTATGGCTGAATAGGTTTAAAATGTAATCTGTTTGGTTGAATAGCTAATGTGTTACGGTTACATGTAAGTGTTTGTCTTCAGGTGCTACTGTATCTATAGGTACAGTAAGACCCTCTCCAAAATGGAGTGGCGCTGTACATTGGTGGTTAACACGTTTGCCTTCCAATCCCAAGATCCAGGGGTCAATCCTGACCTAGTGCAAGGGTTGTAACTTACAACTCTTTCAACTCCACTTCCATAGCCTTAAATGAGACTTAGTTAAGCACAATACATTATAAAATAGTTTATCCATCCTGTAATTGCTTGCTGTTGGATGCATATGAAATAACAAAAAACCTATATATTTATTTTTTAATTTAATTTAGTGATCTCAATCTTCTTCATAACGTTTCATTCAATCCAGGCACCTTCACTGTATAACTGGGTTTTGTATGTTCAATTAAAATTATGACCATCTTAAGTGTTATTACTTCAAATAAAAAGTTTATTTTCTACTTCTTACAAGATCCAAAAAGATATTGTTCCGTCAACATTGAACAATGCACTTTTTAAGTCTTCTCTTAAAATGAATTCAATAAAAAACACTGTTATACAAATTGTGTGTAGATGCTCTACACTATACCATAATTAGGTATACTGTAAACAACTCCATCATTGTTGCTTTATACCCAATTTTAATATTTTTATTATTGCAATAATGATAGTTACGTGACCTTGTGCTAATACCAATCTATCCACATTCTCAGCACGGAAAAGAGGAAAGCCCATGGGATTGTTTCTGAATTCCATAAGGTATTCATAAAACAGTTATATAATCCATGGTAGGTGAAACGTTCAGAAGACGAGTGTTTTTTTAAAGTAACAATAACAGTAAATTATTGACTGTAACTGTGAGGATTTGGCACTCTTTTAGCAGCCAATTGTATTACTTAATCAGATGCCAAAATAGCCTAACTCAGTCGATGATTTTATCAGATAATTGAATAGATTTTTAAGATTATTGTTGTTACACAACTGTGGTTAGCAGACTGTTATACAAAATGGCTATTAGAATAGGAAGCACAATGACTTGGCAGATTTGTTTGTTCTATTTCACACACACACAAATGCTACCTACTGTATAACAATAATAAGTATACAGTAATAAATATACTACAAAAAGCAATATACTTAAGAATTATAAAAATAACTTTAATTAAATTTAAGGGAACTGATTTTTAATTATAATAATTAGAATTTATGTGATATAAAGTTTGCGGTACACCACGTATATTAGTTCTGAAAAGAACTGTTGAGTTTCTCAGGACGATCAAAGCATATTGGTCGAAATGTCGAGAAACTCAACAGTTCTTTCCAGAACTAATATACGTGGTGTACTGCAAACTTTATATCACATTTGATTTCGCCATGCAAACCTTTAAACAATAATTAGAATTTACAAAAATAATGACAAGTTATTCAAATTTCTGTAGCCTAAATGTATTATTGTGCGTATAAACATGATGGTACTGTATGGCCACACCTAAATGTTGTCCTATTCAGTACCTTGGGAGTGCTATTATTTTGTATATATATTTCCCCCTAAAAATTATAACGTTTTTTTTGTTGAATATGCAATTTTTACGTAATATTTATTCCTTTTTGGCAAAAATTGGATCGAAAAAAATTATTTACCTGAAAAAACTGTAATTCAAAGCAAAAAATAGTCAAATTGGCTGCCAGCCAATGGGAGTTTTTGGTTGAATTTAACGGTTGCCTTTTTTTTGTTTGTCTTTATTTAAACTACAAAATGGCCTATTTAAAATCTGATTTTATTAATTAATTTATTGATTTATTTTTCATGTTTTAGGGGACAATACATCTTTAAGACTTATGTTGTATAGAATTTAGGCTGACTGTGTCTTTTGTGGTATTTCTCACTCATTGCTGGTTGTAATAATATAGAATTTAACAAAATACAGGGTATTCTATATTGTAAACTGTAGTATAGTTCAGAAGAAACAATCAACAAATAACATTGTGTTTTTTTTTTCCTATATTATTTGTTTTTTTGTTTGTCTCTTTAAGCTGCATACCTTTTGATGTGAAACCCATCAATACTGTAAAAGAAAATTTACAGAAACACTCTCTCTCTCTCCCCTTCCCTCCCTCACTTTGTAAAGGATGTCAACTAAATAGAGGTACCCAAAAAATGGTTCTATTAACAATTAATTTTGAAACTAGTATTAAGGTGTCTATTTCTTTCACTGCCTAAATAATATTTTATCCATAGATTGAATATTTCTTTCTGTATTTTTTTATATTTCAATTACGAAGAATAAGCATTATTATATTAATAATTTGTGTGGATCTGTTGCATAAAAAATGGCATGCTAGTTGCTACTAATTATTGATTTTGTTTCAAGGCACTGTTTACAAATATTGATAGGATTTATAGATATGAAAATTGCTCTTTAAATTATTCTTCAAATGCACTGTTTTAAGTATATTATAGTAGTTACTGTGCATAAATTAATGTTTTGGTTCCTAATGCCCTTTTTTAAATAGTGTCTTGTTAAAATTACTATGGACTAAAAGCAGCTGTAGTTGGAGTAATACATTGCTATGAAGTATGCAATATATAAAATCAATGTAATCACTATGCCAACCTGTAAAAGCACTATTGTGTTAAATAGTGCCTTTAATTAACTTTACATTATAGTTTGAACCTTGTAATAATATGGGATAATTTTAAATATTTAAAAAACAAATATTTGTGCAATGCTTTTACTGACTTTATAGCAGTATTGTAGGTTGTATCCAGTTGGTTAAATAATTAGACATTGCATGTATGTCCTCAAAACCTATATTGCCAAAAGATTTGCCTTGTAAAAGATTCAATTTGTTTTGTTGTCTTGTGTGATAACAATTATACTAAAATTTATACCTAAATGTGTATTGTAGTTTTATAGTCTGAGGTATTATGGGATCTAGAAAATTATTATAATCGGTTTGTGTTGATGTAATTTTTAAAGTAATAATTGATAGTAGCGGTGTAATATTAACATACATAAATAGATGGATTAAATTATTTTTGAAGTTTAATCATGTGTTATTGTTTTTTTTTAAGTTCTCAATAGTGTAAAATGGCATTTATGTTTCAGAGATTTAATCTACTTAAAAGAAGTACTATAGTCGTATTTTTCCTTTTTTTAAACATTATTGTCTGAAAAATATTGTTTCTAAAGCTGTGTCTACACTGTCAACCTAGTTTGACGAAAAAAGGTGTGATGTGCCTAAATTTGGTAGTGATTTGCCCAAATATGGTAGTGATACGACATCATGTCCATATATAGGCATATCACTTTTTTTTTTATAGTGTAAACAGAGCTTTTTATGCAATATTTATATTTTGAAAAAGAACATACAAATAGTTCATTATTTTTATTAAATAATTTTTTAATTAATCATAAATGAATGAATGAATTATAATACATAAAGAACAGACTTAAACTATTATCCAATCAGCGATCAGTAAACTATTCCTAAATGAAGGCTTGCCATTGGTCAATTATGGGCTGTTCCATTACCAAAGGAAAATGAATACCAAAGCACGTACTGCGGTGCACCGGTTCTCAGGGTTGACAACACAACAAGAAGGGAATTGGTAGGAGAAATAAATGGTTGTTTTATGTGGAATATATATGTATATGAAGTACATTAGACGGATTATGTAAGTATGCAACTCTAAATTATGGTAAATTCATCATAATTCAGAGCAGTGACACTGTGTTAGTAGTACAGTAGTAGTTGTAAGCAGCAGCACAGGCTGGCCTGAGTATTGATTCCACCCCAGTGTTTTGCAGCTGATGGTAACAGGAACTCCCTGTACCTTAACGCCTAATTACTTGATATGCATTGATGGACATACAGCAGTTCAATAGCGCATTAACGTTTTAAATTATCGATCTAAATATTTATATGAGTAATAATACAGATCGATTAGTCTTTGTTTAGGTTTCCATACCTTTTCATCAAACAATTCAGGTATCAGGCATCAAAACTCTGCATTGCTGTGTACAGAAAACCAATAATACATTTTAACTATAGTATTTCCATCTTAAACAATAGCCTATAGGTAATGTTGACAGAATATGATTGATGAAATTATAATATTTATCAGTAAGAATTTGTTTTTAAATTATATATACAATGTGAACGATTTAACTAGCATTATCTCAGCACAGGATGCCTTGTCCTACAGCCTAAAAGCATGTTATTGTTATGTTAAGCTCTTAAATAAATAAATGCCTTTAAAGAAAGTGTACTGATACAAATAAATAGTAGTGACAGTGCATGAAAAGAAAGATTTTAAGCCTAAAAGTGTGACTACTAACTTTATTGTAGCATTACACATTATGATGTCAATTTAAATCCTATTAAGCTTATAACATTTTTAAAAAGTAAAAGACAGCTAATACCGAAACAATGATTCTTTAAACAATGAGATATCAACAACATCCTTTAAACAGAATATAGTTTCCTGGTTGATGGTGTGTGCATCGAGGAAGTGAATTTAGAGAAGTCATTGAAGTTTCTACGATCGGCCTGCAGCAATGGGAGACAGACTAATAAATGAAGGACTGAAATATGCATTTGTGGTAAATATAATTATTAATTCCATATACAGTAATATAATAATATAGATTTTTAATATGTATTTTTTACATTTCCAATATTAATGTACATGACACACCATACTTTCTGGTGGCACTGTTGTGGTAAAAGAAAACTATTGGTATTGTGATAGATTGCCAGATTTGAACCTAAACCTTGGAATAGCAAGGATGATGTTATTCAAATTTCAGCTACTGTACCAGAATATAGCCTAGATCAATTGCTCAAAAGCAAAGAACTATATAGAATAGAATAGAGTTAGAACCCATTTAATATATCTGCTTAATAGAGAGTGGTCCTAGAATAGAGGTATCACAACAAGGGGTTCATCGTACAGTCAACTCTCCCAATACCGGACACTTTTGGACAGGCCAAATATGTCTGGTTTTCCAGAAAGTCTGGTATTCGGAATATGTTTTTAATGGTAAAAATTTATTTGGGACTGTTTGGACTTCAAGAAAAGTCTGGTATTGGGAGAGTTTTTGGTTTTCAGAGTTGATTGTATTTGTCAAATGGCTCCTTTTGTAGCTCACTACAAGATGAAACAAAGTTCAGTCAAACATGGGGTACATGTTTATGTCAATTATCAACTTTTACTATAAACTAAACTATGTTTAAAATGTGCATATTTTGTAACCAGAAAAGTGAATGAAATATTGTTTTTAAGGAAAAAACCACAGGTTTTTAATAGTTAATAAAGAAATTGTATCCCTTCAGTGGCTTTCTATGTACAGTATTTTGAAAATTCCCCGTTTACTTCCACTGTAAGTTAAAATTGAAAGTGCCATGTCATAACCTGTGTATAGAATTATAAATGTAATATTATATTATTTCCACCTATAGTGTCTCCTTGGTACACTGAATATTCCTATGCAACATTTCCTGTTATTAAATTATTAAGGGCATAATCATATTGTTATGGTCATACTTTTTTTAAATTAACAAACTTTCAGAATTACCAACTTAATTTTAACTTTATGATTTATGATTAAAAAAAAAAATATCTGTGACTACATCTATCCAATGGAGTAACGAGACCTTGGTTTATAGACCCTAAGTGGCCTCCAACACTCGTTTTTAGGTTTTTCCAGCATATATTAATGCTTGTTGCTTCCTTTTCCCTGCTTAGGGGCCCTCTCAAGCTTTGAGGTCCCGGGTGTAGCCAGTGAGTGTGCATAGCCGTTACACCACTGCATCTATCAAATTTGCTTCTATACATATTTGAAGTCTATAAAATGATTCCGCCATGGTATCGATCATAGCAATGGTGAAATGGAAGTGCTGAAGTTAACCAAATGTCCTATATTTTGCATTGTAAATATCAAAATTTAGACACCCTCCTTTCCATTGGATCTGCCTATGGGATCTAAACTATGTCTAGGGTTTTAAATCCAGTGACTCCATAGGAATAACAATAGCTATAGTGTTTGGCATTTGATAAACCACTTTAACCTTTAAAATAATCCTATACGTGTTGACTTTCTGACAGTGTGCTTTGTAAGTTTCTCATTTGGAACTAAAGTTTTACAAAGAGATTAAAAAGGCTGTCATTCTTAATCCTATCATTGTTGTTGAAATAAGTACCACAGTGTAAGCTTTAAATATGTGTGTAACTCTTTCTTTGATTTATGCAAATACAAATTGACTGGAATAAAATTTGATGAAAATGATGTGCCTGTGAATGTTGTAATTTTGTAATATTTTTACTTTAAAGATAAATTACCCTCCTGAATTTTTTTGTTTTGAATATGCAATTTTAATGTCATATAATAGTTATTCACTTTAACCAAAAATTATTTTTATAAAAATGTTTAGCTGAAAAACTGTAATTTAAAGCAAATCGAAAAAAATAAATTATTTACCTGGAAAAACTGTAATTTAAAGCCAAAAAATAGTTGAATTGGCTGCCAGCCAATAATTTTTTGGTTGAATTTTACCATTTATTTTGTTATTATAGGTAAAAACATGATTTTTTTTATTGATTTTTCTATGAGGATTACCTCTATCAAAACCACAAAATGGCCTATTCAAAGTCTGATTTTATTAATCTCCATTTTTCATGTTTTAGGCACAATACATCTTTAATACACAATATGAACAATAATGTCACCATACAACAATAATGTGTAACATTAAACTTAAACTCTTTGCATTAAACACCTCATTTCATTCGTCATTCACTAAAAGTCAGAAAGGTTAATTTCCATTTGAATGACAAGTCACTTTAGAAGTCCCTTTCTGTGACGATGAGCAATGTATTTAGTATTACAGGTTGCATTACAATGTAAATGTTATTTAATAGCGTTGTATTGTATGAGTTTGTGTATGAGCATCGGAGAAACCAAATGTCATGTCCCCCTGCGGAGTGTTTGTTGTCATGGAAACAAATAAACATTATCTGAATATCTGTGTCAACTGGGAGCACTATGATCTTTAAAGATGTACTGTCCCAAAATCTTAACAAATAAAGATTTATAAAATCAGATATTAAGTAGGCCATTTTCCAGTTTTAATGAAGTTTTTCACTTCCATAGCAAAAAAAACAATAATTTCACTTAACTGACAATTTTACTATATTTTTCTTTAATTTACAATTTGTTCAGGTAAATAATTTTTTCGATACAATCTTAAGCGAATAAATATTATGTAACATTAAAATGGCATATTCAACAAAAACATAAATGTTATTTTTAAGCTTTTGTGGATTGCTGGAAATATTGCCTTGTGGTTGGTGACATTTTTTGAATATGAAGATACAGCTAGATACCATTACATCAGGTTTTTAACAGGGGTAAGACTTTTGTTGTATAAATGTATTCAGGGCCACCAGTAGGCCTATGGTTGGTAAGGTTTCAACCTGACCACTTTTTCACAGAGGCATTTGACAACCCAGTGGCTTGAACAGAGATTGTTCCTTTTCTTGCCACAAAACCACTTTATTTCAGTCTCGTGGCTACATCACTGGTATTCTTCGATATATTTGTTCTAGTTAGTTGAGCCTTTTCAAGAAATAAGGTTAATAAAGGATTTCTGAATATGCAATAAAAAAAGTAGTGTTTCTAAAGAACATGACTTACAAATAGATATAAAAACAATATTCGCAATTACACTGTGTGTATGACCATCTTAATTACTAATCACTGATTATTATATATTTTGCAGCCTGCTGTATCAATAGCCAAAGCATGTGGTGCGTGTTTGAACCTAAACAGTATGTTGATATTATTGCCTGTCTGTAGAAATCTTATATCATTTTTCCGAGGCTCTGTAGAGACTAATGCTGTGAGTATTATAGGCCTTTTCTTCTAATGTTTGACAGACGGGGCAAGAACACTGGACATCCCTCTATTTTTCTGAAAGATGCATAGGTGTATTTAAGTACACAAAAGGGCTGAGGCTCTATATATCAACTGGCCTGAGGGTTCATCTGGGGTTACCCCTTTAAATAAAGTTAAAATAAACACATTTTATCCTGAACCTCCACTTTTAAGTCCTCAGTTTGAGAAGACTTGTTCTATCTATTTCAGGAGAGCTTTTAACCTGAGCTGGCTATTGGTTAAAGTTCCCCTGCCTAAATTACTCAGCAAAAATATTTAATAAATATAAAATAAACCAAAACCTAAAAACTCTAATAATACATTCCATTTGAGTTCAATTAAAATTTACTATACTGAATTTTACACTTCGCAGGGTAATTACCTTTTTGAAGTTTGCGCTTTTGTTACTTTAAGCTGATGTTTATCTAAACAATGCCAAGTATTGATTTTGAAATCACAATAGATTTATAATATCAAAATGCATGGACACAAGATTTAGTGTATTTAATGAATTTATTTTTCATTATATATAATAAGTTTTGCACAATTAGATTTAATACATATAAATTAAATGGAGTTGAGGCTTGGTGGTTATGGTGCTCGGCTACAAATCCAAGGGTCCTGGGTTCATGTCCTGTCATATGTCATGATTTTTCTAATGACATTTTACAGCTCCACTCCCAAGAAAGACTTGTAATAAGACTTTGTTTATGTAGACCATCTTGTGTATGTTTGTCTTGTGAACGGGATTGCCACCTTTAAGAAGGATAGAGATGAATTCTATTTGCCTAATAAACGAAATAAAAAAAAACAAATGTCTAACTCACTTCAAACAATCTAAAATGTAAATATCGCAATTTTCTATTTTCCAGTGTTGCAGACGCAGTGTTCGGCGTCTTCTAGACAAGAATTTAACGTTCCACAAGACGTTAGCCTACATGATCGTGGTGCTCTCCATAGTTCATTGTATAGCGCACTTCTTCAACTTCCAATATTTGTATGATGCTCAAGTAGATGGTCCAGAGGGATCTTTAAAACGTTTCCTGAGTGACCTGGATGACGTTGGGAATAACACTTGGATAAATCCTGTCAGACCACCTCCTACTGTAAGTAATAAGGTATATTTGATGTAAAGCAGTTTATGGAGAATTGTTAGAGATTTGTATAAATAATGGATGAACGCTAAATCAGAGAATGATGGTGATGATTTTGTACAGTGAAACTATTAAGAGGACAACATTGGAACCCAAAAAAATGTCCTCTTAATAGGTGTTCCATAGATGTTCCATGAATAAGGGTTGGCTGTACTGTTAAAACATATATTTCCCCTTGTTCGTTTCACTGGAAGGTGTACCCTAACGGGTGTTCCCTGAATAGGGGGCATCCCTGGCCAAAGGAGAGCTAGGTTCCACTTTATTTGAAATGTATATGTTATACTTAAAGTCCATTCTCACTTTAAATTAAAGTCATGTTTTTATTAGTGGTTTAGAGCAATACAATCAACATTTCAATAGTAGTTTTATGTAATTTTACTTTGTCCATAAAAACACACTTTCAATTTAATAAATGTCACAAAGTCTATGCAATCAAATATATATACACAGTAGAATTTTATTTATTTAAGAATTTATATATATACTGTAACCTTCATTTAAGAAATATAATAAACGTATTGTTCTTTTTTCCGTTGGTATAAAGTTGTAACTTGACATTGAGCTTGTATTTGTCAAGCATTAACAAATTATTGTGTTTTCATACCGTGGGTGCGTTAAAACGTAATCATTTATTCATGGTAGAAGCCAATACGAGCTCTTTGAGAGCTAGCCCTTTTGTGTTGTAGTTGGATTCTATTTTTAGGACTTTTATAAGAGTATAACGTAATCCAGTTCATTGGTATTTTACAGTGAAAGAGTGTTTAGGTACCAAATACAGTACTGTATAACAAATTTATATAATAGTAATTTTATTTATTGCAAAGGTGGGAGCTATATGGTTAACATGCTTCCCTTCCATTCCAAAGCATAGCTTAGTATAATTACATGGTACATGTAGGCCTACAAAGTACAGTACAGTTCATTCTAAGCTTGCACAGCTCGGCCATCCTTATGGAATGCTCTTCCACAATCAATCAAGAATGCCAACTCTGATTAACATCTTCAAACAGTTGCTGAAAACACATCTCTTTCGCATATGAAATGACGTAATTCCACCTAATTCGAGCCTTGTGGTCATAGTGGTTTAGAGAAAATATATTTGGTTAGGCTCTATACAAAAGACAATTATTATTATTATTATTCAGAAAGATATATTTGGTCGTATTTTATAATAGAACCTATTTTAATAGTTTAGCTTTTAGATTGTATTCCAAAACTTCTCTGTCGGTAAATGTTTTTATGTTTTATCAATTCGATCTCACGCTAACTTCCCTGGCTTTTGATAAAAAGTTTTAGTTTAAAAAAAGAAATATTGAATGAAAAGATCAAAGTGGGATATCTAACTCACTGAAAAGCACAGTTTGAAATGATACACTACAAAAGGGGGCATTCACATCAATATATATATGAAATGCAAGAAAATTCAATCTTGCATGTAACAGCTTGTTTACAGTTATTAAACAATATAAATAGTATCTTTATATCATTTTTACTGGTTGTATTGATCCTTTGACAATATTGTATTCAATTTTCATGGTGACTCATATATAAAATGAGCAATATGTGATTGTTAATATACTAGTTTGTCAATATACATCTAGTATACAGTAGCCCTACACTGTGCATTATAAATGGTTTAAGGTGATTGGTTGCATTGTACATTTTGGTCACCTTCTAGTATTTTGCATTGAGCGTTGTATAGATATGTTTTTGCTGCTGTCATGTTGAGCCACTTCCCCAAGAACATATACAGTACTTACCAAAAAATTATCCTTTTAGGCAGTGGGTAAAGACTATGTCATCTAATTCAAGTTATTAGTGTTACTGTACTAATAAAAAGCGACCAATTTAATCTGTCACCAAAAAATCTTAAAATATTCAAATTTTGAAAAATGCACATTAGTACACTACTATTAGCACTATTAATATAGATTTCCCCTTAATAGAAGTATCCCCTTTATAGTGGTGTCCCCTTAATAGTGGTGTCTCCTTAATAGAGGTGGCCCCTTAATTGAGGTGTCCCCTTAATAGAGGTGTTCCCATAATAGAGGTATCCTTTATACTGGTGTCCCCTTAAAAGAGGCGTCCCCTTAATAGAACTGTCCCCTTAAACGAGGTGTCTCCTTAATAGAGGTGTCCCCATAATAGGTATCCCTTTATAGTCGTGCCCCATTTATAGTTGTGTTAATAGAGTTGCCCTCTTCTACTGTAGTATGGACATATTTGTAAATGTATTATAGTTTTACCATGCCATGGTTTTAAACAGAAAACTGTTAAACAGGTAGTAGACAAACTACAGAACTTGATCACCTACTTGACAATATCAATGATTTGAATCCGGAAGATAAAGGACTACTGAATGATACTCAACAAAAAAATTGTTATACTCACAGCTTATATTCCATGTCCCATTAAGTTATGTAAGAAACTTACAAGTATGATATTAATAATTTCCAAGAGGATTTAGGAGGAACTCCTGGTACAGTAAGATTATGTGTTCACTTCATAACCTATTTGATTAATATACATTTTAAATTGAAATTATTTATGGCATGCTGATCTATGTTATACATATTTATATTTTCAGTTTATTGTTAACTTTTTTTGATGTTGTATTTTTTTATGATTCAAACCTGTTAGTGGTGGTAATTATCGCTGTTGGTTTTGATTGACTAAAATAGAAATAGAAAGTATTTGACAAGTGGTAGAAACTCAAGTATGATATTAATAACTTAAAAGATAATATGACATATATGTAATAGGACTGTTTTCAGTTTCAGTTTAAAACTATGTTCAAGAAAAAACAAGAATTTTTGTATCTCTTCTCCATTTGTTAGTTTAAACTCTGTTTGTTTAACAATTACATTGTAACAAAACAATACATGGATATAGGCCTAGTCAGGAAAGTCCAGGAGAAATGTAAAAAGGTTTGAAGGGGTAGAATAAAAATGAAACAGTACTATCAAGTACCCAGAGATTCTTGTGTGGGTGCTGCATTGAAATTAGGCTTAGTTGAAGGTATTAAAATAAGTTCACGCTGGATGAAAGACATTGGCTATGGATGTCAATCATCAAAATGACCGGGGTAATAATATGTACAGCACTTTCATAACATTAAATGATTTATAAATCCAGGATATTATTATTTTAAAATTTACATTAAATGTTGTTTCTTTTTCCAGACACTGTATGGTCTTGGTGTTATTCAGCAGGGTCTGCGCCGTGTGGCTGGCTGGAGTGGAGTCGTCATAACAATGGCCTTACTGGTCATGTTCACATCTGCTACAGAATTTATCCGGTATGTATAATTATTAATAATAATAATTTCCAAAGCAGACATATTCACAAGATATAGAGGTCTTATTAAAGAGCTCAAGGCACAAAATTAAATTATCAAGACCAATTTTCTTTTTTTTTATTTTGTAGAATATAAAAAAGATATATACAGTATAAAGTATTTTGTTTTTTATCTTTCCAGTCGGTCATATTTTGAAACATTTTGGTTTACTCACCATTTATTCATCATCTATTTTGGGTTTCTGCTTGTCCATGGAGTTGAGTGAGTATTATATTATAATGATAATAATAATGGTAGTCTTATACAGTCCCTAATACAATGTTTCTAAGTGCTTTACACACAAAATTGATCCATGAAGAAAAGCAGAGGAGCAATTTACATCGCTCCGTTATCCAGCACTTTGAAGCTCCCATGAGAGCTTGCCGGCACAGTATTCACAGGAGCTCAGATCAAAATTTATGGAATTATATTTATTTTATAGATAAAAAATTCAATTTCTTATACTTTTTATTTGTTTTTGTTTTCAGAGGCGTTGTCCGATCACAGAGTAATACAGATATTCATGATCCATTCTTTTGTGAGGACGTCCCTGTTACGGAGTGGAAACTTGATGCGAACTGTACAACCAATCCAATGTTTGTGAAAGGGTCCCCAGCCGTATGTTAAATCTTAAATCTTAAAGAGAGGATAGTAATTATGATGGAGATAATGGGGGAATTATAGGAAGAGATTTTGAAAAAAAAAATATTATTGTGATAATGTGTGGTCAAAAGACGGCCATAGGGGACATGGAAAGATATGGCAAAGAAAGTGTGTGAGTGGCTGAGCGGTTATTGTTGTTAAACAAACAGGAAAGTGGGTTTGGAGGAACTTGATGAGCAAGACAGGAAAAAGTGGAGAGATGGTGTAGCAACCTGGATTGGGTGACAGTCAATTAACCTCCTGGAAGAGGGAGAAAGCTCACTCAAATAAAATAGTATCACATGAAGATTATGTCTGGTATTTTGATAGTGGTTGCAAATCTCTATGGCTAGAGCAGGTTGGATGTCAGAGCTTCTAGCTTTTGATGATATGGTTGTCATGGCCAGGGGAGTGGTAGGGCAGAGGAAAGGAGTGCCAAGTAGGAGTTTCAACCACAGCCTGTAATTATGGTGATTATTATGGCTTTAACTGTTTTAGTAATGTTAGTAACAGTACATTTGTATTTTTTTATTTTTTTCAGAGCTATAAATGGGTTACTGGACCTTTAATTTTGTATTTTATTGAAAGACTAATTCGATTTATTCGTAGCTGTCAGAGTGTTACAATTACAAAGGTAAATCATTATTGTATTTTGCTATTTCTATATTTTATTATTAAATAATATTTATTTATATACTATATTATTATTTCTCTTCTTATTTCAATTATGTTGTTAAAATTACAAAGGTATATAACTTATTAGTGTATTTTGTTATTTAATGTATTTATTAATAATAATACATAATTTCTATGTATATTTTATATGCAAATGACAATAAACGAAAGTAATTTCCCACTGATGAATGAATGAATAAAATTATATAAAAAGAATATTTTTATGTATATCACATTTGTATATCATAATATTTATGTGTCTTTTTTGTAGGTTGTGAAACATCCATCTCGTGTTGTTGAACTGAGAATGAAAAAGAAAGGCTTCAGCATGTTGCCAGGACAATACATCTTCCTCAAATGTCCTCAACTCTCACATCTTCAGTGGCATCCATTCACTCTTACATCTGTAAGTACACTGCTGAATGTTTTTTTTTATTCATTGAATTGTTGTTTTCAATTTCACGATTAATCAAATTTATAGTTATTTAGATAATAGAGAGGTTTCGCAATCTTACGAATACGATAACGAAAACGGATACGTCACGCACACGTATTCGTTTTCGTAAGCCATAAAAAAATCTGTTTCGCATGGCAACGAAATATTGAGGCGCGTCCAAAATATGACTGCGGTAAATTAGAGCGAAACGCAGGTACGTGTTGCTTGGTGCTTGGCTGCCTAGGCCTAGCGTAACATCAAAGCGAGTGAGGACTAAAAACTGCTATTTATCAAAATTGACTTGGCATTTTAGTAAATTACTTTAGTAAATTACTTTCAATAAATCTATAATTATATTATAATCATGAATCATTCCTGATTCAAATGCAAAATGTGCAAAATAGATCAAAAACTATACTCGTTTTGTAGTTACGAATATGACTGGTGATATTCGATCGTCAACACGAATACGCTTTACGAATATGAAATGGGGATCAGCTCAAAAGTTTCACAAATGTATGACGTATCCGTATTCGTAAGGTTGCGAAACCTCCCTATTGACAACAGATTACATTTTCATTATTTTAGTCGCCAGATGAAGACTTCTTCAGCGTTCATATTCGTACTGTTGGTGACTGGACATCCTCCTTAGCTTTGGTTTGTGGCGCCACCAGTAAAGACCCTGTAGCGGCTGAAGCTCTTCCAAGGTTACCATTATTCTTTAGTTTTTTTTATAAGAACTTTTAACAACAGTGGTATAGTTTAAAGCTCTGTCTACACTATCAAATTATTTTGAAAAAAAGTGTGATATGCCCAAATATGGTAGTACCATATTTGGACACATCACACTTTTTAGTAGTGTAGACAGAGCTTTAGGATTCCTCTTGATATTGTGGTTGGCAGTTTGTGATATTAATAAGTTTACTTTAATTTTAAAACCTCTTACTGTTATTTATTACATATATACAAATTTTTGCAGTGTTAAAGTTTATACACACATTTTTTTTACTTGTATTATTTTTATATTTAAATAATTATAGATTTTGTTTATGTATCTTTTTCTGGTGGGTAAGCCTTAAAGTTCTTGATTGAATGATGATAATATTAATAATGTTTGGAAATCAATCAAAACAAACATATTATGTTGAACTATTTTTTTGTAGGGTTTCAGTGGATGGTCCATTTGGAACGGCTAGTATAGACATCTTTAAGTACCAAGTTGGTATGTGTGTTGGAGCAGGAATTGGCGTTACTCCATTCGCTTCTATTTTAAAATCTATATGGTAAGTCCATAGAGTGGGATATTATATTATAAAAAATGACAATGCTGTGGGTATCAGAATGATAAAGTAAAGCATCCTGAGAAATTGCAGAGCTTCTTCGATTTTTTTTCTTTGTTGGATATAATACAATTATATATTTGATAAAAGCTGAGAGTGAGAATTACATTACATTTCTTATTCATTTCCCCAACAAAATACTTTAGAATATTTTTTGTTTGTTTACTGTTTACATTAAACTTTGGTGTTAGACCAAAATGCTGTAATTTTCCAAATCCATTTTGATTTAAGATTTTCTGAGTAATTTAATTTTTTGCATGTATTTTGGTTTTTTAATTTGGTTACTTTATAAATTTGTTTGATTACTTTATTCAATAATTATAGTGTTTAATTATTAATTAAACTTTAATTTATCTATATAGGTACAAAATAAAAACAGGAGATGAAGATTTGAAACTTCGTAAAGTCTATTTCTTCTGGGTTTGTCCCGACACAAATGCCTTTGAATGGTTCTCTGAACTTCTTGAAGAGTTAGAAACGGAATTAGCCGATTTAGGAAGAACTGATTTCCTCAACTACAATATTTATCTGACAAGAGGTTGGAGTTCAAGACAGGTAAACCTTTACCTATAAAATAGCACAATCAAACTTTATGTGACAACAAAATGTGATGTGTTCATAATGGACACAATGATGTCATATCACCATTTCCACACTATTTTCATAAATCTAACTTTAATTATGTGTACACTTTAAAGTTTTTATTTCATTTACAGTTGATCCCTATGAAAATCAATTAATTATTAGCATATCATTTCTTTTTCTAATAGGCTAAAAATATTTATCTGCACGAAGAGGAGAATGAAGATGCCATCACTGGGTTAAGGCAGAAGACTCATTATGGTCGACCAAAATGGGATGATATATTCAAACAAATTGCATCGGACAACCCTGGGTTAGTATAAACACCAAAACCTACAGATGTGTGAAGGAGGTTTTGTAGAAGTTCTGTGTATTACAGTACAGATGTGTGAAGTAATATTTTTGTATGTATGTTGAGTTGAGAAATTACAAAATAAACATACCATGCAAGAAATATCAGTTAATAGTAGGCCCTAATATTAAAACATATATTTCCCTCACTTGTTTAATGGAAAAGTGTTTTTAATAGGGTTTCCATGAATAGGGATAGACCATAGTGTTAAAACATATATTTCCCCTCATTTGTGTAATGGAAAAGTGTTTCTTAATAGGGTTTCCATGAATAGGGATAGACCATAGTGTTAAAACATATATTTCCCCTCATTTGTGTAATGGAAAAGTGTTTCTTAATAGGGTTTCCATAAATAGGGATAGACCATAGTGTTAAAACATATATTTCCCCTCATTTGTGTAATGGAAAAGTGTTTCTTAATAGGGTTTCCATGAATAGGGATAGACCATAGTGTTAAAACATATATTTCCCTCACTTGTTTAATGGAAAAGTGTTTTTAATAGGGTTTCCATGAATAGGGATAGACCATAGTGTTAAAACATATATTTCCCCTCATTTGTGTAATGGAAAAGTGTTTCTTAATAGGGTTTCTCAAGTGGAAGGTTCTATTTTATCTTCTTCTTAACAGAAAGAAGGGTTTTACTGTACAGAAGCAAAATTATATTTTTTGTTAAGATCCATGGAATTACTAAACAAGTGTGAACTGGAATGATATTGAGTTAAACATTTTCATTACAGTGTGAATGCAGGTGTATTTTTCTGTGGGCCATCAGCTCTGTCACATGTCTTACACAAGAACAGCAACCTACATTCCAGCATTACCAGAGATGGCTGCCGCTTCTTCTACAACAAAGAAAACTTTTAAATTGGAAGCCATTGGCATTAATAGTTGCAGGATTTACCATAAGTATTTTATAAAGTGTGACATGATTAATGATTATACAAATGTTATACCTAATAATAATGTGAAGTGAGTAATAATAATAAGAATAAACAAATCTTTATTCAGAAAAAACAACATATTTATACAGTTACACTCGTGTATAATAGTGCGTCTAAAACCCTTTTCACATCTCCAAAATGTAACCAGGTTTGCATAATGTGAATACAATTTTGTGGAAAATCTCCCGAGAAAAACACACGGATGTTCAGAGTTCTTACTGCGCGCACTTCTATTGCCCTGGTATTAAACTGACCAATCATAGTAATCAAATAGCGAGCAACTACGCTTTTCTTAGGTTTCTCGTATGTGTGTGTGAAAATGTGTAATAAATCGGGAGATTAAACCTGGTTACAATTTGTAACAATTGATGCAAATGTGAAAAAGGTATAAGAAGAATAAAAGAGAATTAAATACAAAAACTATTAGATAATATAATCCAAACTAATAAAAAAAAAAATGTAAATTTTATAAAATAAAAACTTTGTTCTGTCTTTGCCTTCATTCACTCTCTGAATGTTTTGAAATATTTTAAAAATATCAATTTTTTTTATACAAGAACATTCATTTCATAGTGTTTTCCAAAAGTCATTTGCTTTGGGTGGGCAGGACACAGTAGCAATGTCTATATTCTAGTATAGTTTAGAACATCTATTAAAGGGACACTTAAAACACACAACAAAGTATCCCTTTTATAGAGTGTCTCCTGAAAAGGGGTTAACTGTAGTGTTAATAAATAGCCCTCATTAGTTCCTCTGGAAAGTGTCCCCTTACTAGGGGTATCCTAAAGGAGGGTATACAATTATGTCAAATATAATTATATTATATTGTAGTATGTATTCGCTAAGAATACTAGAATTAGTATAATAATCAATAATTATTACAAAACAGTGTTTGTTTTTATTTTTTGTGAATATTTTATTTGAGGACATTACATATTATTTTTAGTATTCAGATAATGTATTTTAAATATTTTAAATATTTTAAATATTTTATAAAATAAGTAGATTGTATAATGAGTAAAAATATTATTTTGTAAAATAATAATCTAAAATAATACCAAAAAAAGGGAATTATGAAAGTCATATTTTTTGGTGATTTTCTGGAGTTTTTTATGTTACAAATGTATTTATGTTTTATATTTTGAGTGTCAAAACATAATATAATTATTAATAATATATTTTGGGTTAAGTTTCATCAGCTTTTGACATTTTTTAATTTATTGATTGTAAGATCTATGTTGCTGAAAAGTGTTGTAAGACAAAAATGTACTATTTTGTAGTATATTATAATATAGTTTTTTTTAAATATAGCATAGCAATATTTTTATACAGAATATATAAATAGACTGATAATAAACATAGAATGAGAACGTAAATATACTTAGAATATACCGTAATTAAAGAAAATTCATTTATGCATTTGAAACGTAGATAACTGAAAATGTTAACTCCAAAATGAAAGGAATTGCGTTATTTTGATGATTGATTGATTGACTGAATGGATTCGGAATAGAGGCGAGAATACCAAAGAAGTGGAGTTGCTGAATATGGCAAGCAATAGACAGAGAATTGCGGCACAACATGATCGCCAAAGTCTCATGATATGGTACTTCGAGAGAGAGAGAGATTGATTGACAACATTGAATATTTTAGATAACACAGTAAAACCCTATTAAGAAAACGAAGTATCCCCCATAATATGGGTGTCCTCTGAATAGGCATGGCTGGAATGATAAATAATAATTATATTTCCCCTCGTTCCAAAACGACGTTTTCGAAACGAAGAGGAAAATATCCCATAGAAAATACACCACAACAAAAGTTTGTTGCAATGAATGCTGTGTATGTGAAAAATATAATAAGTACGAATTTATCAAGGTATTTTAAACAGAAACTGTCGTCATACTGCGAGCCAGTGGTTGCGTTTAAAAATGTTCGCTTTTTTCTCAAAATGGAAACTTCATTTTCTCTGGAATTCGTGTCTATGGAAATCTATAAAATAATTAAAGCTGAAATTACGTTTTTCTTGCTAGATTCTATGTTTGTTGCACAATTCATAAGGTTTTAAGAATAAAACATGAAATATAATGTAGGGAAAACCACCAAGAGTCATGAAATGTTTGTATATCTAATCTAATATCTATGTTTTTCGTCAAATCTGAGACGCACACTTCGGCCAAACCATTTGGGCCTAGTTAATCTTCGGCCAGAATTAGTGACCCATATCAACGATAAACAACCTGCGTACAATGCTTTAAATATTACTCAACATATAATCTTCATGTTCAAAGGAGAATAAAAACTAATATTTAACTGGTGGATTAGTTTTGTTTATGTAGTAAGTGAAAATTCTTAAATGAAGCACAAGTAGGGAATGCGTCACCGAGCGTGGTATAATATTTGTGTTTGTCCTATTCGCATGAGTTGTTTTGAATAGTAGTGGAGAATGGTCACAGATCCCATGAAACCGGGTTAAATGCAAATGAGGGATAACGTATTTAGGATATTCAAGATGATTCCTGACTGTATTTAAACTGAATTTATACAACGTACATAACGTGAGTAGTTATATTAATCGTAATTTCCAAGCAATCGTAATTGCCATAGATTTGATTAAGCAGAGTCGCGGAAACTTATTTTACAAAATTAAACGAAAATCTAGTTATTAACAATGTATATAGCTGTTGTCCAAGAGTTTTCAATAATATGCTGTATGCCTATTGTTTTCTTGAAAACGAAGGCCCTTTCATAATGGTAAAGTCGATTAAGATTACTACCTAACTGTTCTGCTGTAGCATTATCTTCGGCTAAGTCCAGTTGAACGTCCTTTGAAATTCTACTAAGCCTATTTTGGATATGTATCATTGTTTCTATTGTAAAGGACATTTATTTTGTAGGCATACTATCGAATTGAAGAACTGTTTTATTTATAGGAGGCGAGAATACTGAAATCACAGACAGTATAATTCCAATATCGGTAATGTTTCTTTTTTTTTCTTGTATTAAGTCTATTATCCTTAATTATGGATTATTACAAAGTCCATTTAATACGCTACATTACTCTATTTTGTAAGTAAACAATTACACCATAAATAAACAGCAGTTCGTGAGCTAACAACTATATACAAAACTTCAATCAAGATAATAAGACCGATAAAATACAACCTCATAGACATATCAAGTTATGTTTAAAGCTTTTTCTATTCTATCAAACTTTATGTGACAAAAAATGCGATGTGCCCATATAGGGCCATGATGATGTCATATCACTACCATATTTGGGAGCATCACACTTCTTTTGTCAAACTAGTTTGATAGTGTAGACAGACCTTTATAGAATATAATCGAACATAAAAATTAATATTGAAAATGTATCATTGATGTTATATTCAGAACAGTAAATTAATATTGGGTTTTTAGATTTTGTATTTCTTTCTTCCCCCAACATTTTCTTAACAGAGTGACCGGTAACAGAATCTAAATGGGATTAGGACCAACTAATGACTGGCTTAAGTATATATTTTTGGTAAACCAATATTTATGTATTTTTGACAAATCATTCGTTACCTTATTTGAATTAGCATAATAAGCCTATATTCACTACACATATTCTTTTATTTTAAAAACTGTTTTGTGTACTGTTTTTACTAAGATGGCGAGTCATATGGCCGAGCGGTTAAGGCAGGGGCGCCGTTTACCGTACCTAAAGAGCCAACAACATCGGCAAGGGTTCGAGGCCGACTCGCTCCTAGTTCTTGTGGTGGAACAAGTCTTCTCGGATAAGGACTATAAACCGTAGGTCCAGTGTACACAGTTATAACCTGTGTGTACTTTAAAGAACCCAGTTCATTATTCGAAAAAGAGTAGGGGGTTACCCCGGTGAACTGGTTCACACAATAACCCCTGTATCAGGGGGATTACCACCTATCTGATAGGAAAGTTATTAATTCACTATTGGTAATCCTTGGCCACATTGCCTAAAGACATAAAATAAAAATAAAATAAAATGTTTTTTTATCAATAATTCTTTTTATTACTTGTATAGCTAGCGTGGACTGGAGGCAATGTTGCATATTGGGTACTGACGTTCCTCTTGTATGAAAATGAAGCCCAGTATCGTTACATCCGCATTTTAACAGGGGTATGTCATTTTTATTTAAGCATATTATAAAACTGAACTCAATTTCTGCCGAATTTTAATATCACTTTCGTATAACCATTTTGGTCAATTGTAACAGGATGGACAGATTTCGTTGAGTAAAGAAGAAAGAAAACATAAACACTGGTCATTAGAAACTCGGTGCAGTTTACCCCGAAGAACAATGTTAAAATTTGATGAATTATAATAATAATTATAATAACGATTTCTAGTGCGCTCTTCTCCACTAAAGGTGCTCAATGCGCGCTTTTGAATGCGTCCTATTGAATGCGTCCTCCTATTGAATGCGTCCTCCTATTGAATGCGTCCTAGAAGTAGCATTTTGAAAGTTATGTATTTATCGGATTTATAAGTCCAATAGATGACGTCACTAAGTCTAAAAGTATTGTTGTTCGTGTTTGCCCAACCCTGACGTAATGTTGTATTTTATACTAAGTACACTGGGAACAATTTACGAAATAAACGTGTACGTAACATACTTAATATAAAGTACAATAAATGACGTCAGAGTAGGGCAAATGTGACCAATTACTCAACTCCCTGACGCCAAGGTATTCCATAGTAGTTCTTTAAAATATCAAAGTAGACCTAATTATTTTCTTCTTGCAGCCTGCCGTATCAATAGCCAAAGCATGTGGTGCGTGTTTGAACCTAAACAGTATGCTGATCTTATTGCCTGTCTGTCGAAATCTTCTATCATTTTTTCGAGGCTCTGTCGAAACAAACACTGTAAGTAGGTATACTCAAACCAACGCCATTAACGTCTGAATGAACTTTCGTAAAGGTTTTAATGCTCGGGAACAAATTAGTAGGACCTTCTAAAATGCCTTTGTGTCTTAGCAATACACATTTAAAAAACAACAAAAGGTGTAACTTAAACTAGTTAAATAAAACGTCACTGTTATTAGAGATATTTGGGAACACCTCACTGTGTAAATGTCTTTATATGTTTAATTATGTTTTGTTAAAACGCTCTAAATCATATGCATGCATATTAGAACACTGATTTCATGAATTTTCCAAATTATTTATGTTTGCATATAGATTATATAGTTCACTATAATGTTCACTATAATATCTCTATAATGTAATATGTTACCCTTAAGCTTGGTTCCCACTAGGGACGCAACGTAACGCAATCTACGCCCTTCTAATAATTGTGTTTTCCCCCGCCTGCGTGAAATCAAACCTGCGACTTTTGCAGCACTAGTGCGTCGTCGGTTCCCACTTGTGATTACGCAATAATACAGCACTTTTCGTCGATACGTCGCTGCGTTGCGTTCTAGTGGGAACCACGCTTTATTGAGACATGAAGCGACGGGCCTTGTTCACACATGTGATGCTCCTCATCTTGTCCGTTTCACATTCTTTTACGTTTATGTTGGTTAGGCTACATTTGTATAATAATCAGTGTTTTTTATGTTTATAAAACCAGTGTTACAGACGAAGTATGAAACGCCTACTGGACAAAAATCTAACATTTCACAAGACAGTTGCGTATACGATTGTGTTGCTCTCCATAGTTCACTGTATAGCGCATTTCTTCAACTTCCAATATCTGTATGATGCTCAAGTTGATAGTCCTGAAGGTTCTTTAAAACGTTACTTAAGTGATCTGAAAGACGTTGGCAACGACACGTGGATAAATCCCGTTAGACCGCCTACAGTGGTAAGTATGTAGAAAACACTACAAGAAAATATTGTTTAAGCTATATTCACACTAATTTGTACCGTTTTTTTTTAATCAATACCTGAACTAGTAGTGTGAATGTACATTTAGCCTCCATAATAGCTTATTGTAGGCGATGTGCTTGTTATAGGCCTATTATATTCATTGTGTAGGCCTATATTATGAGAGAGAGAGAGAGTGCAGTTGTACGTTTTATAAAAAAATGTTGCCATTGCACGGTTTCATAATGTCCCGGATGGTACTGGGAAGGTTTTAAACAAGGTTAATCTAACAACAGGATGCCTCCGGAGATCAAAGGGCTTCGACACTATTAGCTTCTCACGCCACTTACCAGACACCGCGCGCCGCTGAGAACATAGTACAATAAAGTTGGTATTTGTCGCAGCCAGACATAAGATCAAATGACTGTTAAGAGTTCCTATCTTGGCAAGTTGATTTCAATGTCCTGTTGTTGCCTTAAACTACACTTGAAAACGGGCCTGTTGTTGGGTAGCTTTAAAGATAATATTGATGATTTGTTTGTAAAACCGCAATTAATCCCCTTTCTCACAGAGTTGTGTGCCAGGAATATTGCGGGAATATACCATTACCATGCCGGTATGGTTTTCTGTGAGAACGGGTCGTCTTGGCATCGTGTAAGATTGAATTGTGTCCAGCATTCAAAAGTGTCCGGGTGGACACTTTTCAGCATTGGATAGTGTCCAGTTGCATGTTTCAACGGGTTCGTGGGCGTTTTTCAACAATTTAATGCTGTCCGGCCATGGATTAAAGAATAGAAGGATATGCATCGACGGTGACATCAAACGATTTTACAACGCGCTTGCCTATACTAAAGCACTGCTGCCAATCAAACAAACACGCTCATTGAACTCCGTGTCTCTAACCGCGGCCCTCTGTAAAACGCTTCGAATCAACTGTTACATTTTTTGAGACCAAAACGTAAGCATGTAGAAATCGTATGCGCAGTCTGAATGTTCTATTGACATGTCTGCGTCGATGATTAATTGACAACAAAAATATATTGCTGAATAATTCTGTTTTAGTTTCATCACAATCGGACTACGAAAAGTTCACTTTCTTACGACTGGTAATTTTAAGTAGTTGGTAATATTAATAAAATATGCAATTTTTATATTTGAATTATCATTATTTGCCTGCCATCTTCTGTCATTAAAAATTGCGTTAATCTATAGAATATTAAATTATGCATTTGACCATGTATGTTGTTAGCGTGGCCGGTGTTCACCCATACAACAATCGTGTTTTTAATATATGGCTAAGCAGTGGTTTCTTCATAAATCTCCTTAATTATCGATGTGATTATATTTAAATTGTAGTGCCTGGTGATTGGCTAGTGGTTATGTCATCCACATCACATCCAATCACCGGGTCTAATTGAATGAAAACAGCGATCCCTGATCCGGGATTGGCTGGCTATGTATAGTTGCGATTCGTGTTCCCACTAGCGACGCAGATTAGCCTAGGCCTACCTAGGCAGTATCAATGTCGGCAAATCATATGGTTTACTAGTAAGCCTAGGCCTAGTATTGCTGATTTTGTAATTTTACATGTAGGCTGAGACAACAAATAAATAGTTATTGTCTCAGATGTAGGGCTACTACAGGTCATAAAATGCTACTTTAATGTCATAGGCCTAAAAACATTAGCGTAGATCAATCGCGGCAGAAACCTATACTAATTACAATTATAGCATCTAATATTCTAAGCCAATAACAATATAGTATTGTTTTTATCTGGTATATTGATGAAGTAGGCCTACACTAAGGTCTTCACAATAACATAAAATGTAATTTAATAACTGTTTTCAATGGCGTGAGGCAGAGGCCTGAAGCCACTTGTTTAGGAAACCTAAGTGGCCCTCCAAAATTTTCAAAGATCGAGGCCTCGGACGTTTTTAGCATTTTCGACAAATTTTATTCCTGTTCCTCTGGGCACTGCTCATGGGCCCCAAGCTTCGGTTTAGCCAGTGAGCGCACATATCCGTTACGCCACTGATTATACTGTTCAAATATGTATGAATACATACAGTGCAACAAAGAACGCGCGAAAGAAGCGTAGTCAACACGGTTAAATGTCGTTGCACATGTGCAGTAAACAATATATTAGGCACGCGACCGTTTCGTTGTTACCATGCGGTTAATTAAACTGTAACATTGTGGGCGGTCCGCGGTCTGTCGGCGAGAGTCAAGGAACCCTTGATCTCACGTCGATGCATATCCTTCTATTCTTTAATCCATGGTCCGGCCCGTTTAATAATGTCTGACCCATGGATTGAAATGCGTCCACTATTAAATACTGTATCATACGTTTTATGATAGGTGGTTGTTTTTATCACGCCTGCACTTGTCTTGTCTTCTTTTAATAACCAATAATATTTTTTTTTCTAATTAAAGATCGCTTTGCCTAAACACCTCCAATTAGGGACCATTATATTATATGGTATGTGAAAAGACAAGAAGAATAAATAATTGTTAAGTATGTGACAAAAACAAGTAAATGAAGTGTTCCTCTTCCAATTAAAAATCACTTTACCTAAAACACCTCCAATTAGCGACCATTATATTATTTAGTATTAATAAAGCAAGAAGAATATATAGTTTTTAATTATGTGACAAAAAACAAGTAATTGTACTGGACCTCTTTCAATAAAGGACCACTTTACTTAAAACACCTCCAATTAGCGACCATTTTATTAATTGGTATGAGTAAAGACAATAATAATTAATAGTTTTAATTATGTGACAAAATTAAGTAACTGTACTGACTGGTCCGCTTCCAATTAAAGATCACTTTACTTTAAGACACCTCAAATTAATGACCATTTTTATTAATTGGTATGAGTAAAGGCAAGATTAATTAATAGTTTAATTATGTGACAAAATTAAGTAAATGTACTGGTCCGCTTCCAATTAAAGGTCACTTTACTTTAAGACACCTCTAATTAGCGACCATTTTTATTAATTGGTAGAAGTAAATACAAGAAGAATACATAGTTTTAATTATGATAGTGACAAAATTAAGTAACTGTACTAGTCCTCTTCCAGTTATAGATCACTTTACTTAAAGAAACCTCCAATTAGCGACCATTATATTATTTAGTATTAATAAAGCAAGAAGAATATATAGTTATTAATTATGTGACAAAAACAAGTAATTGTACTGGCCCTCTTTCAATAAAGGACCACTTTACTTAAAACACCTCCAATTAGCGACCATTTTATTAATTGGTATGAGTAAAGACAATAATAATTAATAGTTTTAATTATGTGACAAAATTAAGTAACTGTACTGACTGGTGCGCTTCCAATTAAAGATCACTTTACTTTAAGACACCTCTAATTAGTGACCATTTTTATCAATTGGTATGAGTAAAGGCAAGAATAATTAATAGTTTAATTATGTGACAAAATTAAGTAAATGTACTGGTCCGCTTCCAATTAAAGGTCACTTTACTTTAAGACACCTCTAATTAGCGACCGTTATATTATTTTGTATGAATAAAGACAAGAAGAAGAAATAGTTTATAATCATGTGATAAAAAACAAGTAATTGTACTGGTCCTCTTCCAATTAAAGATCACTTCAATTTAAACACTTCCATTTAGCGACCGTTTTATTATTTTGTATGAGTACAGACAAGAGGAATAAATAGTTTATAATCATGTGATAAAAAACAAGTAATTGTACTGGTCCTCTTCCAATTAAAGATCACTTTACTTTAATACACTTCCAATTAGCGACCGTTTTATTATTTTGTACGAGCACAGACAAGAGGAATAAATAGTTTATAATCATGTGATTAAAAACAAGTAATTGTACTGGTCCGCTCAAGGCGCATTAAAAAAAAAAATAATAAAAACAAATCATACAACTCTCCCGGTCCCGAGAGCCGCTGTTTTGAGGTTGACCTGACAATTGTGGCAATTACCAATTGGGACATTACCCTTGTTGGACATCTGGTAAAAATAAATACTGATTATGCTGCCACTTTAGTACACAAAACGATAAATAAAAAAAAATAATACAACTTGTAGCATTCCATTTAAACACAGTAGGCCCTGTTCAAAACTGCTAGTGTAGAAAAGTCAAATCCACCCATATAATAAAACCTAGAACTAGCTAATGATGTAGAAACACCAACAGCTTATTTATCAAATAAAAATCAACATTATACTCATGTACAACTCAACAGGTAATGTAGTAACGAAAATTGCCTCACAGCTAATGTAGTTAATATCGCCAGCTAATAAAATATTATATATTTTACAAACCTAAATGTCTAAATCATGTGCAAATGTATTTCTCTACTTGCCGTCAGTCTATCCACCTCTCGTAAGTGATCGGCTTTCAAAACTTAGCACTCTGATCGTAAGCAACCACCCTTGTTAGCGACCACCTTTAATATTTAAAAGGGACTACCTCTGTTAAAGGACCGCTTCTCACAATGGACAACCTCCTGAAGGGGTAACCACCTCTCATAACGGACTGCTTTCATAAACTACCACCGCTCGTAGACGACCACTTCTTTTACCGACTACACCTCCCGTAAGTGACCACCTCAATAGAGGTGGTAATTTGCGAAAGGTGGTCGTTACGGAATTATGAGAAGTGGTCCCTTAGGAGAGGTGGACGTTTTTTTTTTATAGATTATTCGAAAAATACAAAAAACCGAAATACCCTTGAGTGAACGAATAATTATGATGCGCAATTAAGGTGTTTATTTTGCCATATAAAATATAAAAAAATAAATATTTTTTGGTAATATGCATCAACAATATTTTTCAAATGTATTTTAGATAAATAAATAAATAATGTAAAATCTCGAAACAAAAAAATATTGTGACTAACCAATTCAATGTTTTATTAAATAAAACCAAAAATCAGGCATCTGTGAAAAAAAATATAATGAAAAAGAACTCACTTTAACAATGACGAACTTACTTGTTTAAAGCACTTTTGTTATCAGTTAATATTATTAAATTAGTAACAGTATTATGAATATTACAAAATAATATTTTGAGAACTGAAAAATATTTTGAGGGAACAAATATATTTAGGGAGAACAAAATAAGATTTCAAGAACTGAACAATATAAAAAATGAATTACTACTTCGAGACAAGGAATGATCGAGAGAACGAAATAATTTCGAGGGAAATTATTTCGTTCTCTCGCGAATTAGTAATTCGAATTCCAATGAAATAATATTTCGAGAGAATGAAAATAGGTAGGCCCTATGCCTATATGATTTAGTGATATTCATTCCCTAGAAATAATAATACAGTACCGGTAGGCTATATATTTTTTCAAGTTATCAGATTTACTTCAAATTGACAACAGGTTGTATATACTCAATCAAAAACAAACAATTTAATTTGATTAGACTATATGTCTCCAGATATAATAATAGTAATATTTATTTCAATCGACTTGATATTTTGCGATTCAAGTTGGTATTCTAAGGAATTATAATTACCCTAACGGGAGTTGGTGACCTTCCAGAGCCCTAGTTTTTACGGGGTTAATATGATGTCGATGTCCCTACTTTTTTATCGATGAAAGCTGCCCGGGTGGTTGCAGCCATTTTCAACAGCTGGTATTACACTATTCAATGCTGAAAATTGTCCAGTGGACACTTTCAAACACCGGACACATTTAAATCTTACACCGGCATCGACATGACCTGCTTTAGACCTAGTAATATTCTAGGGATATTCCCCGCAATGCCAGACGGGCATTCTGTGAGAACGTATTGCCGTTATATTCCGGGGTTCCCCGTCGAGGCTTTGACACCTTGCGCAGTCAAGTGTATCACTTTGGCGCCTATTCAATTCAATTAACAATAATAATGTGGAACTGGAGGGATAATGAGATAAGAGAGCTGCTTAAAATAAGGGGACAAGAAGAAATTTGTAGCATAATCTATATAGGCCTAGGCCGCTAGGCTAGGCCATTAGCTCTTTGTTTGTTGGTGCCTGACCTTTCGTCGCCTTGTAAATTGTAGGCCTACAGCCTTCTAAGGTGTTTTACAGATTGCCGATGACGGCAAATTAATTGCTATACCTGTATAATATATGCACAATATACTGTACATAGCATGTATTGCATAAATATGCTATAAAGGAAGATAATAATCTGTAACTTAACATTCGCCGCCATATCATCCAGGTATATAAACTATACCAAACTGGCGAGTAAATCATGTTTTACTTTTTAAACATCGCAACGTCTGGTTGAAAAGGCTACTCGGACCAATAATTTCTATTAGCCTAGGGGTTATTGCGATTTGGACGTTTCTGATTGGCTGTAGCCATGGACTATATTGATTAACACTGTTCTGATTGGTTGTAGCTTTGAATACATCTTCTCGGAACTCGTCCTTAATACAATAGCAATTTAGCACAGTGTTTTACTATATAACCAGATAAATAATAGGAAACATTTAATAATTTGATAAATGACATTTAAATAGAAATTTAGGTAAATGTCTTTTGAAATGAAATTAAATAAATTATAACCAATTTGGTTAGAGTAAAACACAATGATAAAGAATAGGAAACATTTAATAATAATTATGATAAATTACATTTACATAGCAATTTACCACTGTGTTTTACTATAACCAATTTGGTTAGAGTAAAACACAATGATAAAGAATAAGAAACATTTAATAACATGATAAATGACATTTACATAGCAATTTAGCACTGTGTTTTACTATAACCAATTTGGTTAGAGTAAAGCACAATGATAAAGAATAGGAAACATTTAAAAATATGATAAATTACATTTACATAGCAATTTAGCACTGTGTTTTACTATAACCAATTTGGTTAGAGTAAAACACAATGATAAAGAATAAGAAACATTTAATAACATGATAAATGACATTTACATAGCAATTTAGCACTGTGTTTTACTATAACCAATTTGGTTAGAGTAAAGCACAATGATAAAGAATAGGAAACATTTAATAACATGATAAATGACATTCACATAGCAATTTAGCACTGTGTTTTACTATAACCAATCAGATTAGAGTAAAACACAATGATAAAGAATAGGAAACATTTAATAATATGATATATAACATTTACATAGCAATTTAGCACTGTGTTTTACTATAACCAATTTGATTAGAGTAAAACTCAACGATAAAGAATAGGAAACATTTAATAACATGATAAATTACATTTACATAGCAATTTATCACTGTGTTTTACTATAACCAATTTGGTTAGAGTAAAACACAATGATAAAGAATAGGAAACATTTAATAATATGATAAATTACATTTACATAGCAATTTATCACTGTGTTTTACTATAACCAATTTGGTTAGAGTAAAACACAATGATAAAGAATAGGAATTTAATAATATGATATATAACATTTACATAGCAATTTAGCACTGTGTTTTACTATAACCAATTTGGTTAGAGTTAAACACAATGATAAAGAATAGGAAACATTTAAAAATATGATAAATGACATTCACATAGCAATTTAGCACTGTGTTTTACTATACCAATTTGATTAGAGTAAAACACAATGATAAAGAATATGAAACATTTAATAATATGATAAATTGCTAGCACTGTGTTTTACTATACCAATTTAGTTTTGGATAAAGAATATGAATTTAAAGAATGGATATAATATGATATGATACAATATGATTTTCTCCAAATTAGTAAGACATTTTGGAATACTGCGTGCGTAGTGCACCTAACAAGATCATGTTCGCTATTTAAAACTCACATTTTAAAACCGTAAACGCATATATTTGCGGACATACTCGTAAAACACACTTCCAGAGATTTAATAATTTTAACAGTACTACAAAATCCATAATATAAAGTAGTATAGATTTGTACAAAAAGAGCAGAACAATTAAATTAACTGTCATTACATCTACTGAACTGTCTCATTACATCTACTGAAAAATTCATCGCGATGAATTTATTTATAATACACCAATCAGATCACACGCAATTAGTATGGAATGCCAGTTTAGGCGATGATAAAATCGCGTCGATGATGCAATGAAAATTGCGTCGATGTGATGAAATTGCGTCGATGAATATAGTATTGATGTAATGAAAATATAAGTCGATGTGATGAACATTGCGTCGATGAAAATTGCGTCGATGTAATGAAAATTGCGTTAATGTGATGAAAATTGCGTCGATGAAAATTGCGTCGATGAAAACTGCATCGATGAAAACTGCATCGATGAAAATTGCGATCTCCCTGCCGGTATGATTTGAATATGATGTCATGGATGCTGGACATCTGAATTTTATGTAGGCCTACTGAACTGGTGGATTAACGGAAGCAATTAGCTAGAAGATATAATGTGTCCGAAAGGACAATAATGGATCCATTGCTAAAATGTGTTGACAATAAATCACTAAAATGTTAATCAGTGCATATATTTCAACATTGTTTTAGTGCGCGCTCACTGTGCGCTTGTCTATAACGCGCGCTAGCGCAAGCGGTAAACATGTTTATCATATCAAAATATTCAGAAACCGTCAATTTTTAGCAACATAATAACATTATTAACATCATTATTAACATCATCATTTACTTTACTAGTAGTCATTTTCATCATTGATTGAATTAAAACCATTTGGAATTTTCATAATCAATTAAATTCATCACATCAATTTTCATCGATGCAGTTTTCATCGACACAATTTTCATCGATGCAATTTTCATCGACGCAATGTAAATTGCGTCGACGCAATCTACATTGCGTCGATGCAATTTTCATTGACGCAATTTCATCATCGACGCAATTTTTATCATCGCCAAAAACTTGTGTAAAACGGCGTTCCATAATTAGTGACGAATCGCATATTCGCCGTTTATTGTTGAGGCGCGTAAACAGTGTGCGCAATGCACGTTTTCTTCCCATGACGAGACGAATCGATATTCGACGCTTCGTGTGACGAATAATCGCCAAATTATAATTAATATAATTAATTAATGAAATAAGATACGCAGTTGATGTTTGCATCAATTGTTCTTTAGAATAAATACTTTCGAAATACAAAACAAAAAATGTGTGGTGAGTGACGATATGTTCAATCATGGACCTATAAATTACTAATTTATAGGTCCATGATTCAATATCTGTAGCTTCAATTCAAACATAATGTAACAGAAAATTCGAAGTGTAAAAAACGTTCGTTTACACAACACTTTTTTTTATACTTTATTAGTGATTATTATATTATACAGGAATACTATTTATTTCCTCATTTCTACCCAAGAATAAACAATTTTTGGATACAAAACTTTATGCATGTGAATTACATTACCAAAATATTAAAATGAGGATAAAAAAACATCGCGTAAAATACTCGTATTCAAAAGCTTCTGAAATTTGTAGATATATGTCATGAAAAAGAAATTTGACATTCCCAATAATTTTTTTTGGCAAAAATGTAATATATGAAACATACAATTTACATAGTTTATCATTGTTTTTTATTAGAACCAATATGGTTACACAGTTAAACATAGTGATAAAGACTAGATACTTGTTAGGTTACTACCCTACCCTCTAGTTTGAAGCGACATTATAAATTCATCGAGAAAAAAAACGCATCGTATTCAGAAACGTTTGACATTTTGTATAGATATATTCAATAAGACGAAACAAATTATAAATTTCAAGACAAATCGATGACTTCCATTATTTGCATTTCTAAAAATTCACACTTATGAAAGACCATACATTTTCAACATATTCGTTTTTTCTGTGTACCGAGTTTAGAAACTTTTTGAATACCAGACGTATTTTGTGATGCTTTTTCATTTGAATTGTAGTATAAAATGTCATTGAAACGAGATAAAAATCATACAAGACATGTTATAATAGGTTGCTCTATATACATAACAAAATTAGTTATTTTTTTTTGGTAAGAATCGCCAATGAAGTAGAAAGTTATTTCAGATGTAGTGTGCATTTATACGTCATTAATAGTAGGCCTAAAATATAATATTAAATATTATAAAGAATATCAAACATTTTATGTTATGAAAAATAAAATTTACATATAAGTTTATCATTGTGTTTTACTATAACCATTTTGGTTAAAAGTTAAACACAGTGAGTGATAAAGAATATAACTGTTTTAGTTTATTTAACCCTAACCCTAGTTTGAAGCGATCACATATTTAATATTCATCGCTAAAAATACGTATCGTCTTGAAAAACGTTTGATATTTGGTAGATATGTCCAATATAGGTTCTTACATCTATAATGCAAAAGAAATATCCTAATAGTTTTATTTTGATTTCTGGGAATCATCAATGAAGTAAAAATGTGTTGGAAATGTATTGTCTTTCATAAGTGTAAATGTTTAGAAATGCAAATTATTAAAATCACGAATTTGTCTTGAAACTTTTATTTTTTGTTTGTTTTATAGACGTAAGAACCTATTGAACATATTTACCAAATTTCAAATGTTTCTGAATACGATACGTATTTTTTCGCGATGAATTAAGTATGTGATCGTTTCAAACTAGGGTTAGAGTTATATAACCTAAAACATGCAGTGTCTATTCTTTATCACTGTGTTTAACTGTGTAACCAAATTGGTTCTGTAAAACAAGATGATAAACTATGTAACTTGTATTTATTATTATTACATTATATGTATCCTATAATGTAATATGAAAAATAAAATGTACATAGTTTATCCTTGTGTTGTACTAAAACCAATTTGGTTAAAAGTTAAACACAGTGTTAAAGAATGGAACTGTTAGGTTATTTAACCCTAACCCTAGTTTGAAGCGATCACATACTTAATTCATCGATAAAAATACGTATCGTCTTAAAAAACGTTTGAAATTTGGTACATGTTCAATATAGGTTCTTACATCTATAATGTAAAAGAAATATCATAATTTGTTTTAATTTGATTTCTGGGAATCATCAATGAAGTAAAAATGTGTTGGAAAATGTATAGTATTTCATAAGTGTACATTTTTAGAAATGCAAATTATTAAAATCACGAATTTTTCGTGAAATTTATATTTTTTGTTTGTGTTATAGACGTAAGAACCTATTAAACATATCTAACAAATTTCAAAAGTTTCTGAATATGATACGTACTTTTTCGCGATGAATTTATTATGTCGCTTCAAACTAGGGTTAGGGTTATATAACCTAAAACAGTATCTATTCTTTATCACTGTGTTTAACTGTGTCACCAAATTGGTTCTGTAAAACAAGATGATAAACTATGTAACTTGTATTTATTATATTATTACATTATATGTATCCTATTCTTTATCATAACGTTTAGATAATAAGATATGTTTAATATAATATTTTGCTATGTAAATAACATCATATAATAAATGTTTCATTATCATTGTGTTTTACTGTAACTAAATTGGCTATAGTAAAACACAATACTAAATTTGTATGTAAATGTATCATATTATTATATGTTTCCTATTCTTTATTTGTGTTTTACTGTATCCAGCACAGTGCTAAATATCATTTATCATAGTTAAAATGTTTTACTCTAACCAAATTGGTTATAGTAAAACACAGTGATAAATTACTATGTAAATGTCATTTATCATATTATTAAATGTTTCCTATTCTTTATCATTGTGCTTTACTCTAATCAAATTGGTTATAGTAAAACACAGTGCTAAATTTCTATGTGAATGTCATTTATCATGTTATTAAATGTTCCTATACTATATCATTGTGTTTTACTCTAATCAAATTGGTTATAGTAAAACACAGTGATAAATTGCTATGTAAATAATCATTATTATTAAATGTTTCCTATTCTATATCATTGTGCTTTACCATAACCGAATTGGTTATAGTAAAACACAGTGCTAAATTGCTATGTAAATGTCATTTATCATATTATTAAATGTTTCCTATTCTATATCATTGTGCTTTACCATAACCAAATTGGTTATAGTAAAACACAGTGCTAAATTGCTATGTGAATGTCATTTATCAAATTATTAAATGTTTCATATTCTTTATCATTGTGTTTTACTTTAACCAAATTGTTTATAGTAAAACACAGTGCTAAATTGCTATGTAAGTCATTTATCATATTATTAAATGTTTCCTATTCTATATCATTGTGCTTTACCATAACCAAATTGATTATAGTAAAACACAGTGCTAAATTGCTATGTAAATGTTATTTATCAAATTATTAAATGTTTCCTATTCTTTATCATTATGTTTTACTTTAACCAAATTGGTTATAGTAAAACACAGTGATAAATTGCTATGTAAATGTCATTTATCATATTATTAAATGTTTCCTATTCTATATCATTGTGCTTTACCATAACCAAATTGGTTATAGTAAAACACAGTGATAAATTGCTATGTAAATGTCATTTATCATATTATTAAATGTTTCCTATTCTATATCATTGTGCTTTACCATAACCAAATTGGTTATAGTAAAACACAGTGATAAATTGCTATGTAAATGTCATTTATCATATTATTAAATGTTTCCTATTCTATATCATTGTGTTTTACTATAACCAAATTGGTTATAGTAAAACACAGTGCTAAATTGCTATGTAAATAATCATTATTATTAAATGTTTCCTATTCTTTATCATTGAACTTTACCATAACCAAATTGGTTATAGTAAAACACAGTGCTAAATTGCTATGTAAATGTCATATATCATATTATTAAATTCCTATTCTTTATCATTCTGCTTTACTTTAACCAAATTGGTTATAGTAAAACACAGTGCTAAATTGCTATGTAAATGTCATTTATCATATTATTAAATGTTTCCTATTCTTTATCATTGTGTTTTACTTTAACCAAATTGGTTATAGTAAAACACAGTGCTAAATTGCTATGTAAATGTCATTTATCAAATTATTAAATGTTTCCTATTCTATATCATTGTGTTTTACTCTAACCAAATTGGTTATAGTAAAACACAGTGCTAAATTGCTATGTGAATGTCATATATCATATTATTAAATGTTTCCTATTCTTTATCATTGTGTTTTACTCTAACCAAATTGGTTATAGTAAAACACAGTGCTAAATTGCTATGTAAATGTCATATATCATATTATTAAATTCCTATTCTTTATCATTCTGCTTTACTTTAACCAAATTGTTTATAGTAAAACACAGTGCTAAATTGCTATGTAAATGTCATTTATCATGTTATTAAATGTTTCCTATTCTATATCATTGTGTTTTACTCTAACCAAATTGGTTATAGTAAAACACAGTGCTAAATTGCTATGTAAATGTCATTTATCATATTATTAAATGTTTCCTATTCTATATCATTGTGTTTTACTCTAACCAAATTGGTTATAGTAAAACACAGTGATAAATTGCTATGTAATGACATTTATCATATTATTAAACGTTTCCTATTCTTTATCATTGTGTTTTACTCTAACCAAATTGGTTATAGTAAAACACAGTGATAAATTGCTATGTAAATGTCATATATCATATTATTAAATTCCTATTCTTTATCATTCTGCTTTACTTTAACCAAATTGGTTATAGTAAAACACAGTGCTAAATTGCTATGTAAATGTCATTTATCATATTATTAAATGTTTCCTATTCTTTATCATTGTGTTTTACTTTAACCAAATTGGTTATAGTAAAACACAGTGCTAAATTGCTATGTAAATGTCATTTATCAAATTATTAAATGTTTCCTATTCTATATCATTGTGTTTTACTCTAACCAAATTGGTTATAGTAAAACACAGTGCTAAATTGCTATGTGAATGTCATATATCATATTATTAAATGTTTCCTATTCTTTATCATTGTGTTTTACTCTAACCAAATTGGTTATAGTAAAACACAGTGCTAAATTGCTATGTAAATGTCATATTATCATATTATTAAATTCCTATTCTTTATCATTCTGCTTTACTTAAACCAAATTGTTTATAGTAAAACACAGTGCTAAATTGCTATGTAAATGTCATTTATCATATTATTAAATGTTTCCTATTCTATATCATTGTGTTTTACTCTAACCAAATTGGTTATAGTAAAACACAGTGATAAATTGCTATGTAATGACATTTATCATATTATTAAACGTTTCCTATTCTTTATCATTGTGTTTTACTCTAACCAAATTGGTTATAGTAAAACACAGTGATAAATTGCTATGTAATGACATTTATCATATTATTAAACGTTTCCTATTCTTTATCATTGTGTTTTACTCTAACCAAATTGGTTATAGTAAAACACAGTGATAAATTGCTATGTAAATGTCATTTATCATATTATTAAATGTTTCCTATTCTTTATCATTGTGTTTTACTCTAACCAAATTGGTTATTGTAAAACACAGTATATTTTACCTCAACAACATGTAACATCGCCGCAAAATTGTTTATACGTTTATTTTGATTGGCTAACTAAAGTACGGTCTAATGAATATTGATATCAGAAGATTCCCTAGCTTAGTGAAAAAGTTTTATTACCAAAAATATGCTGATCTCGTCACTACCGGAAGTTGTAGTCTAGCATGATGCAGACGCAATTGATTATGTACGTTTGTTAAACATATAAAAAGCTGTAAATTACCACAAAACGACAATAGGAAAGAATTCAAAGAAATGCCCTACGTGTTCAAAATCATTGTTTTAATATAGTCTGTATGTATAACTAACAATTGACCTTGTGGAAGAGCGTATACATTTAATTTAAAGTAAAACATGATTTACTCGCCAATTTGGTATTGGATATATAGCTCTATCATCGCTAGACAAAAATAATAACAATAAAGGACGCCCTCAATAATTATTTTGTCAGAGACTTTTTATTGGCCGAATATGCCCGACTCCTTTCTCACAGAAAGCCGGTATATACCGGTTATATTTCCGGCACGATAGTCCGATGAGAATGGGTATATGCCGGTAACGATACCGGCACGACGCCAGCACTGTACCGGTATATTGCAGGCACATCTGTGAGAAAGGGGCTATGTTTCATTCCAATATTTATTTACTAGACTGCATATGGATTTGGCGTAATCCAACAAGCGCTACGGCGGATTGCAGGTTGGAGTGGAGTTGTGATAACGCTGTCATTATTGCTGATGTTTACGTCAGCAACTGAATTGATCAGGTAGGCTAGTTGAAATATAATATAATAATGTGTAAATATGTATGACATAATGCCCATACATGGGCATTATGTCATACACTACCATATTTGGGCACATCACACTTTTTTCAAAATTTGTTGGTAGTGTAGCCAGAACTTAATATATAGTTTTTTTTATAGATATAAAGGCGGTCTTCATACTCTGTTTATATTCCTTAACTTTTTTTTCAGACATTCATACTTCGAAACGTTTTGGGTAACACATCATTTATTCATAATTTATTTTGGATTTCTGCTCGTCCACGGAATTGAGTGAGTACATCAATTAAATATTAAAGTTCATTTTAGAATTAATACATTTTATTGAACGCATTTTAGCCGTTTGATTTACCGCACGAATTTATTTATTTTCAGAGGTGTTGTTCGTTCTCAAAGTAACGCGGCATTCCACGACCCTTTCTATTGCCAAGACATCCCAATTGAAAATTGGAAAATAAACGACAGATGTTCGACAGACCCTATATTCGTCAAGGGTGCCCCAAATGTAAGTTTAAAATGTAAACACGTTTACAGAATCACAATATTTAATAAGAAAGCAAATACTTCTATTATAACATGGTCGAATTAGTGTGTATAGTAAACAGTGCCTATAACATATTTGGGGTGACCTCACATAATAAGTGAGTTCCCAATTTAACCAGAAAGTTTAGATTCGATTGCTTTTTAAAAATATTTTCTCTATTGACTTTTGCTATACAATTTTGAAATGATGTTCGTTATATGCTGTAATTATCTTTACTAAAGCTCTGTCTACACTATCAAACAAGTTTGAATAGGGTAATGTGCCAAAATATGGTAGTGATATACCCAAATAAGGTAGTGATTTGACATCATCAGGTCCATATATGGGCACATCACATTTTTGTCACAATAATAGTGTAAACAGCTTAACGTGTAATTTCACCATGTCTCAATTATACTTTTAGAGCTATAAATGGGTTTCTGGACCTTTATTTTTGTATTTTATCGAACGATTCATCCGGTTTATTCGTAGATATCAGACTGTTACAATTACACAGGTAAGATATTACTTGATAAGGCAAAAGTAGAGGTACGTCAGAATGCAAAACTGTAAAGTTGAAATAATACTGGTGTGCAAAGTTTTTGCGACGATATAGAGGGTGCTATAACATCTACTGTACAGAGCCATTTATTATTGGCTCTGTTTGTGTAACGTTAAGACAAAGAAAGTACTATCTTTGGCTTATAATATAGTAATAAGGGTAATAATGAATAGATTGCAACATTTTGTGTGACGATATAGAGGGCGCTATAACACCGTATTGTATCCCATTCATAATATCTCTGGTACTATACACAAAGATACATATTAAATTATAGTGCTATCTTTGGTTAAGATAAGTTGTCTTTAAATATGTATACTGTTCAGTTAGTATCCGTAATTACATGACTAAAGGGTCTTTCACACCTGTTCCGGCACGATTTGAAATCAACGTTAATGTTTCGAAACATTGACGTTCAATTTCAAACCGTATCGGAACAGGTTTGAAAGACCCTTTATACGCGTACATTTATGGTACTTTAATTGTTTCAGGTTGTAAATCACCCGTCTCGTGTTGTTGAGCTTAGAATGACGAAGAAAGGGTTCCGTATGTTACCAGGACAGTACATCTTTATCAAATGTCCATCGATTTCACATATCCAATGGCATCCGTTTACACTTACATCAGTGAGTACAGTAGGCCTAAATTGCCGTAAAGCTCTGTCTACACTATCAAACTAGTATGGTATTGATATGCTTAAATACGGTAGTGGTATGACATCATCATGTCGATAACTGGGAACATCACATTTGTTTGTCACGTAAAGTTTGATCACCCTCACAAACTCGCGGCTAGATTTCAAATTTTACAAAGAAAAAGATAGAACATTATGTTAACCTTAGCACTTAATTTCATATTGTTTAGGTCTTCAGCTCCAAACTAAGTTTCATGATGATAATACATATCAGAATAGAAATCTTACTCCCCTTCTGTTAGATTTGCATTGGCTATTTTAAATCGTTCTTTTGTAGTCGCCTGATGAAGGCTTCTTCAGCGTTCATATCCGTACTGTTGGTGACTGGACATCCTCCTTAGCTTTGGCTTGTGGCATTAACAGTGCAGAATCCGTAGCTGCTGAAGATCTTCCAAGGTATGTACGGTTTTACTTGGTTTGCTACTAGAATCAAAACAATCTAACAACAGGGCACTGCGCTCGCCTTGCCAAGATAGGAACTCGTAATAATCCTTTGATCTTATGTCTAGCTGCGACAAATAACAACAGTTCTGTACTATGTACATATTCTCCGGTGTTTGTTAAAATAAGAGGCGACGTGAAACTGATCGTGTCACAGCCACAAATAAACCCGGAACTCAGCATCCTGTTGTTAGATACAGTCAAACTCTAGATTAAGGGTACATCTTCGAGATCGAACAACGTGCCCCCTTAATAGGAACTTAATTGAATACAGTTGGTGTTTGTCATTATATTTCCCTCGTTAGTTTACAGGAAAGTGTCCTCTTAATAAAGATGTCCTCTCAATAGGTGCTTCTCAAAAGCGGTAATATAATACAGTACTAATCTAAAATTTAGGCCCACTTGTTTGAGATAAAGAACCTGGGTATAGGAATGATTCATGTTTTTCAATACTTTTTCGGTAATAGAGAGAGTCTTCCATTGGGACTCACCATTGTTTAGGAGAAATAAACGAGGGAAAATTATTTAGTTTAGACACTACAAACTCCATGCATGCCTAGCCCTAATAAGGGGTACACTTTGAATCCCAAAGGTCAATTTATTTATATAAAATCATATAGATATCAAAACGTATGTACTATTACCCTAATCAATTGATTTCTATTATTATTGTTTTATTGTTTATTTTAGAGTATCCGTTGACGGTCCGTTCGGAACGGCAAGTATAGATATCTTTGAATACGATGTTGGTATGTGTATTGGAGCTGGTATTGGTGTTACTCCATTTGCTTCCATCCTCAAATCAATCTGGTGAGCTAATTTATGAATAGACTAGACTAGATCCACTCTAGTGAAGAGTGTAATTTATTGTGACGTGTATGATCTGGTGCTATTAGTAGTAGCTTATCAGGCCAACTGCGCCCTCTAAAAAGCAGTGAAAAGTTCAATCTTAACATTTTCCTATTTAGACCAGTAAAAGCATTGTTCAACCGGACAAATAAAATAGGTTGACATATTTCTAGATTCAATTTGACCTTTCCATCAAGCATTTAATTAAATGAAACTACTTATCTTTGAAGGAAGTTGGAAATTGTTCACATCGAAGTATGTTAAATAGTATTACAAACATGAGTTGTTTCTTTTATATCTTTGTATTGAATGAAGTTATAACGTTGGAACGTTGCCACTTCTCGACTTTCTTCTAGAGAACGGAACTTAATAATTATGTTGCATATTAAAGCCAAAAATCGGGGTAAATTGTGTAATATTTGTACATGTACATGATTTTTTTGGTCTACTTAGTAGACATGGTGATAATAGCCTATGATTCATTCATACATTGAGCCGTTTAATTATTGCAAAGAAAATTAACTGCAAATATAATTTAAGCTAATTGAGTGAATTGGAATATCGAATTGTCTTGTTAAGCATTTACGGATTGTGCAATAAATATAAACATTCCAAATTAGAGGGATTCTTTTTCGTTCTGATCCTGAGAATGTCAACTCACGGCGGCAGTACTGTCATGTATTTGAATTGTACATCAAATACTATAAAGATTAAAATATGCATGTCTGAAAAAATTGCGTCGTCTGAAAAAATTGAAGACTAGTTAAGACCAAATATATTTCTAAGATCTTGTTTTAAAATCATAGACCTATACATTGGAAGTCAATGGTTCTATATATTAGTAGAGGTCCACGGTTAGATCTTTTAAAGTTAAAACTTGTCCTGTTCCAAGCAGTTAATTATTAATTGTTCTATTTATTCGGAGAAAGTAACTCATTCATTTGTATGTTATTAAATATATAGGTACAGACTAAGAATCGGTGATAAAGATTTAAAACTTCGTAAAGTGTATTTTTTCTGGATTTGTCCCGACACAAATGCGTTCGAATGGTTTTCGGAACTTCTGTCCCGATTCGAAAATGATGTTTCAGAGTTAGGACTGTCTGACTTTCTTAACTACAACATTTATTTAACAAGAGGCTGGGGCTCAAAACAGGTAAATCCGTATATAATAATATGCTTATGTTTTGCATATCTAAAGCTGTTTCTACACTATTAACTAGTGTGATATACCCAAATATGGTAGTGATATTCCCAAATATAAACGTTATATGACGTCATCCATATATGGGAACATCACATTTTGTTGTCACATAAAGTCTGATAGTGTAAACAGAGCTTAATTAGGTCGTCCCAAATCGATATGTTATGTCCAATTTAAAGAAATGTATCTCCAAATGTTATCTTTTCTATTCTTGTATTAAACTACTGTGTCAGATCTGACCAAATACCAAATACCAAATACCCAACTCCCTGACGAAAAGCTACTCCACAGACTGTAGTTTAATAAAATTACAATCCTGTTGGTGCAGTACTCGCTGATTACTTGGGCTCGAATCTAACCACTAGCCATCAGCGCAAGCTCGGTGGTCTAGAGGTATGAACGCCAGTTAGTGATCTGGAGGTCGTGGGTTCAAGTCCCACCCGAGAATTACTTGCGAGTTTTTTCGAATGTATTCTCAAATGTACTTCTATTTTTAGTTGTACTAGGTTGAATTTGAAACGAACATATCATGTTATAAATGCTAAATATGTTTACTTTTTGTTACTTTTTGTAATAGGCTAGAAATATATACCTGCATGAGCAAGATAATAAAGATCCGATAACAGGCCTAAGACAGAAGACACATTACGGTAGACCAAAATGGAAGGATATTTTTAAACAGATCGCTTCAGATAATCCAGGGTTGGTCTATCAACATTATTTTAGTATATTACACGATAAAATGCTTTTCTAACTTATCTTACTATGTCTGTAGATACCTATATACAAAAAGAATATATGCTTATTGATTTTCATGAAAAAATCGATATATTTGTGACGTCATAAAATCTCGAGTTAGCTGTATCTTTAATATTGGCTGTAGATTCATGCATGTTGCAAAGTTTTTTGCCAGTTTATAAGCGCGCTTTAAGTCATGCTTATTTCACGAGTGTCCATTTTGTTATAGTTTATAGTATATTTCTACTTCACGTGATAATAATCAAAATGTTAAACAGAATTGTGGTCTTCCTGTCTCGGTGAATAACCAAAGAATGCAAAATACTTTCTTTTCCGGTTTTATTGATTTAATATTATTCAATATTCTTAAGCATGTTTTGTTAATATCTTCAATGTTTATCTTTCACATATGAAAGTAATCCTTATATATCGTAAAAGTAAAATTCATTGAAAAGAAATCCGTAATAATTAATTTTGACCTAGACTACTCCTACCTACCTATCAGCGTGTGTCAGAAAGCAAAACAAAACAAAACGATATCTTATCAAATTGGCAAGCTCTTACCAATATTTTTTTCAGGAAGAACAAAAAAGAACTTGTAGGCCTACGTGCCCTGAATAAAGACAATCGGAATAGGAAAATCCGTTTCAAATCCAATGCAGTTCCGTTACTGTTGTTGCTGTTGTCAAATCGACAGTGAAACACACCTTGAAAATAAACGTAGAATACGAGACGCAGGCGTACCATACAATGATAAATAAATGCGATATATTCTTTGCTTATTCTCATTCGTTATTGCCAGTCATAAAACAACAACAACAAACAAACAACTACAAACTAAGTTGCTGCAGGAAACACAAAAGGGAACTAAATCCCTATGAAAAGAGCCAGTCTCACCCACTTACCGAGTAGTACATACAGATAAAATATAGCATTTCAATAAATATATCAGAAAATACAATATAGTTTCATGATTTAAACATGATTATAATAAAATTTTTGTTTAGATACACTTTCAAAATCCTTTTATGCATCTCTATGCTGTGTTTTTGTTGGCAGAATCGATGTAGGAGTGTTCTTCTGTGGACCTTCAGGTTTGTCGGACGTTCTTAAAAAGACAAGTCATCAACACTCTGGCACTGCTCAACAAGGCTGTCGATTCATCTACAATAAAGAAAACTTTTAAAAGCGATTGAAAATAGTCGAAACGACTGAAAACAGGATTACAATTTCAGTCTGGAACAGATTAAACTGTTGGTAAAAAAAAGAATGTAAAAAAATGTCAAATAAAGATATATTTATAAAATATTTAAATGTAGAAAAAAAAATGTTATTGAAGATAAATTTATGTAGGTAAAATGTTAAGCCCTATTATATAGTATATCATAAAACTCTCCTACGTCATTAATTATTAAAGCTTGGTTCCCACAAGCGACGCAACGTAACGCAACGCAATCTACGTAACGTAAGCAAATGCCATTCTAATAATTGTGTTTTCCCCGCCAGAGTGAAATAAAACCTGCGATGTTTGCAGCATTATTGCGTCGTCGGTTCCTTCTTGTGATTACGCAATACAACATTTTGCGTCGATACATGATCTAGTATGAAGACCTTATACAATATTTATTATACAATAATGCTCTGATGGATCAAATGAACAGACTATTTATAAATTTGAATACGCCTTACATTTTGCATGGTGTGTGCCACGGTGTTGTTAGGCGATGTTAACACTAACGGGGTATAGGCCATGGAGGCAATATACAGACATATTATAAATACACTTTATATTTCCTCAATGTATAGGCCTAGGCCTAAATTATACATTGGTTAGAGGTAATGCTAGTACTCATTGGTTGTGTATGTGTATTTTCTATGTTCTCAATGACGTCATATAGTGAATTGTAAAGGCCTATTATGTGAAAAAATAATTGAATGAACCGTTCCTTATCTGTGGTTTGATTGCTTAAGCGTTAATAAACCACGATCGAAAATCGAAGGACAACATTATAGGAATCGTGCCAATCATAATGAAACGGAAATGTGAAACCGTTTTTTGAACATTTTTTTTCTACAGCTCACTATGCCGGTCGGTCGGTTGGTCGGTAAACACTAACTTGAGCACGCGTTTTCAGCCATGCATTGACTGTATACGCGTTACGCGTCGACGGATTCTAAATTAGGGTTCTAAAATGATTGTACAATTGTATATTATTTGATATTGAGTCTTTTCTATGATTCAAAACTGTTTGACTAAAATTAGATTGCTTTAATTCATTTTCGATTACACTTTTAGTGTTGTTACGATTTTCTTTTTCAAGGAAATAATAATATCTTCAGGTACAATCAACTATAATATTATACACTTTTATTAAATGTGTTATGTTATCATGCACGCATTTGCAATGATGTCCGCTTAATATGGGTTTCGTACTTTGTTTCTATTTGTATTATCCATAATTTATATTTACCACAATTTGTAATGATAGGCATAGGCCTTATTCTGTTCTTGTTTTAGCCAAATTACATTATACGTAATAATTTCCTAACATGTTATTTTTTGTAACGTCTTTATTGTAACAAATGCATACAATAATAATATAATTTTGTTCGTGAGGCAAACCGGAAAGACTTAGGCCTACATGGATTATGAAAGCGGACCATGGCAAGGACGCAAAAGCGTAGGCCTACTAAATGTCAAATGTGTGCCCTAGATTCGCTACTATTTCAAAACTATAGTCCGTAACTATACTGTGTAATAACGTACGTACAGTTTAAATTTTCGATGTGGTGCATGTCATTATTTGGATTTTTAAACTTCCGTAGTTGGAGATGGTTCAATTTTGTAACCTTGAGTTAGCAATATTAATAATGACATTGGCAATATTAGCCAACTCAATTATCTAATAAGTTAACGACGGAAGTTATGCGAATCTAGATCAGTATAACGAAAAACTTTTTTTCCATATATGCTACAGTAATGTACAAAGCAGGCCTACGTCATTAATTATTAAAGCTTGGTTCCCACTAGCGACGTAACGTAACGCAATCTACGCAACGCAAGAAAATGCCCTTCTAGTAATTGTGTTTGCCCCCGCCTGCGTGAAATCAAACTTGCGATGTTTGCAGAACTATATTGCGTCATCGGTTCCCACGTGATTACGCAATAAACATTTTGCGTCGATACGTCGCTGCGTTGCGTTCTAGTGGGAACCAAGCTTAAGATCTATTTAGGCCTAGCCTACTAGTATATTACAACACGAATACTTTGCCCTGTCAATGTTAATGAAATACAACGAATATGTGTTTTTATTCGTGTTGACGATCATTATGTCGTCTGCTAGTCATCTCAATCCATAGCATTGCTTTTTGTTTCAGATATGCTAACATTTATAGGCCTAATGATGTAGGCCCATCTTTACTCTTTTTATTATGCATTGTCTGAGTAGATTCAACCCTTTTGGTGGTGGTTTCCTATATTAAAGTATTCATTCTTATTCATTTTGTTACAAAGCATTTGCACGATAGGGAACGGAAAGGGACTTCACCTTATGTGGACTCTTGTTTAATGTTACGTCGTGAAAGGAAATTATTTGCTTTTTACTACTTGATTGTAGAACTAGATACTACTATAACAACAACTCGTATAACACATTGAGTCAAATAAAATTCATGAATAATACATGAGAGTCGATTTTATTTCCTTATTTAATTTAAGACATATTCACTCCGATTTCGGTCTGCAATCAATTAATCGAAACTCTGCAATTCGTTTAAAAGATTACTTAAAGACAATCGTATCAAGACAATATTCAAACTAATCAATTCGTTCAGTAAGCAATGGCGACGTCAAATGAATACCGAGCAATACCCCAAGGTTGGTATATTTATTAATATACAACTAAATTTCTTGTAGACATGTACGCTCTTGCCTTATTTCAGTAGGCCTACTTAAGACCATAGTATTTACAGATCATTAGCGCAAATACTTGGTATGCGTACTAGACACATCGCAGCCCTTGCTGCATCGGCCTATACATTGTATTATTTGTAAAAGGTCAATTTATTAGTTAAATAAGCGAATAGTAATTCTGTGTATAGGTTTTTGTTGTGTTATACTTATAAATTATAAGTAGGGCACCACCTCCACGTTATAAGTCGCATCTTTTTTTAGTTTCTAAGTCTATTGCCACTAACTATATAACGTGTCCTTGGTGTCTCTGACTTTGAATGATGTATCAATTAAAATAACGTTTTTCATATCATTTTTCTAATCCTTAGATATTTTGTCCCCCTGAAAAAAAATAGTCCAATTGGCTGCCAGGCAATGGGGTTGTGGTTGATTTTTCATTTTTTGGTGATTTCATGTGTGATTAACTTTTTCAAAATTACAAAATGTCCTACTCAAAAGTCTGATTTATTAATCTTCATTTTTTATGTTTTTGGGGACAATATGTCTTTAAGCTTATTGCCACATAATTTTACTAATAACAAGTAACGGATTTTTTAACTGTCGCTTTCGCTGTAGTGAGAACTAGGACTTTCAGTAAACATGGGAAAGATAGGCCTATTTCTATAATTCAACTATCAACAGTAATGTATAAAATCATGGATTGATATCCAAATTGCCAATTATGCAAGAAAAGTATGCACGTCATTATAAAACGTTTCTTTTTATAATTTATGATTTTAGATGATTCGTTTCGGGCACCAGTAGGCCAGGTAAGATACTTTTATTATACATTAATCAGACTTATTATTATTTATTTTCAACAAACATACGTATCATTGGAAGAGACATAGACCTATTACAAATAATAATTATTAGTGATACTCCGTGGAACTTCCAGGGTTCATCGCCCATAGAACGTATACTGTAGCCCTTATTCGGCTGCGTCACTTATTCGATTGAATCGCTAGGCCTACTCGATCGAATAGGCCTAACAACTGCGTAATCCAGCCGGATCACTTATTTGACTGGATCTTATAATTCGGTCTCCTGCGACACATGTATGTATTTTCGAATGGATATTGATCAATCGACTGCGACACGTACTTATTCAGTATTCGACTTGATCTTATTCGACCTCCTGCAACACGTATTTATTCAGTATTCGACTTGATCTTATTCGATCGACTGCGACACGTACTTATTCAGTATTCTACCGGATTATTATTTGATCGACTGCGACAAGTACTTATTCAGTATTTGACTCGATAGTATTTGACCTCCTGCGACACGTACTTATTCAGTATTCAAATGGATCTTATTTGATCGACTGCGACAAGTATAAATAATCTTCATCTACGTGGACGTAGCTAATTCAACAACGTTTTTTTTTTTATTAGACCGAAATCATAATTGCATTACTAAATAGAAGACGTATTTTTATTTTAAGGAAGCTACCAAACAATTTAAAGTAATTGAAAAAAAATTGTACCGAAATAATAATTGCAGTCTCCTATTATTCCACTCAAGAACTTATTCGACTAGAGTGCTTGTTCGGGGTACACTTCACACTCGTTGACACTTCCGTTTCGAAAAACGAGAGTTAAACGAAATTATGTTGTATTTTTGCTTCTACCATTTCCTCTATGCTTCTAAACAATGAAAATCTTATTACCTTTATTGTTTTTTTATTCTAAAACAAAACAGAAATTAATAATGAATTTAAAGTATCATATGTAGATATTACACAGCATAGGCCTATATAAATAAAATACGTCAATTATTGGCATTATAAGTAGGTATGTTGACTATCTGAACCATTACAATTACTAGAAGACGTATTTTTATTTTAAGGAAGCTACCAAACAATTTAAAGTATTTGAAAAAAAAAGGTACCGAAATAATAATTGCAGTCTCATATTATTCCACTCACGAACTTATTCGACTGGAGTGCTTATTCGGAGTACACTTCACACTCGTTTACACTTCCGTTTCTAAAAACGAAAGTTAAACGAAATTCTGCTGTATTGTTGCTTCTGCCATTTTTTCCATGCTTCTACACGATGAATTTATCGTATTACCTTTGTTGTCTTTTATTCTAAAACAAATAAACACAGAAATTAATAATGAATTTAAAGTATCATATGTAGATATTACACAGCATAGGCCTATATAAATAAAATACGTCAATTATTGGCATTATAAGTAGGTATGTTGACAATCTGAACCATTACAATTACTAGAAGACGTATTTTTATTTTAAGGAAGCTACCAAACAATTTAAAGTATTTGAAAAAAAAGGTACCGAAATAATAATTGCAGTCTCATATTATTCCACTCACGAACTTATTCGACTGGAGGGCTTATTCGGAGTACACTTCACACTCGTTTACACTTCCGTTTCTAAAAACGAAAGTTAAACGAAATTCTGCTGTATTGTTGCTTCAGCCATTTTTTCCATGCTTCTACACGATGAATTTATCGTATTACCTTTATTGTCTTTTATTCTAAAACAAATAAACACAGAAATTAATAATGAATTTAAAGTATCATATTTTAGATATTACACAGCATAGGCCTATATAAACCAAGTACGTCAATTATTGGCATTATTACTCATCCGTTACATTACTGTTATAACTTAAATAGATCAGGTATTAGGCTACGAACTCCAAGAGCAAATCTTTGTAGAACTAGAAAATCCTTCGATAATGCAATTTTTAAATAGTTTTACATTTTTAAAAGTTTTTTTATTTTTAACGTTTTATCTTGTATTTTAATCTGTTAGGCCTATAATACTGCACGTTTTAAATTGTTGCAACTTTTTTTTATGTTTTTTTTTAATTGTTGTTTTAATCTACCAAGCAAAGTGAATTTCCATATTTATGGACAAATAAAATTTCTTGAATCTTGAATCTTATAACAAAGAACTTATAACACAAGAATCTCCTGTTCGTCCAAAGCGCGTAACAATTTCGAAAGGCATTGTGGGATAGAATAGAGCTATGGGTGGCGCCATTGTGAGCCATGGAGTAGGGCGCCCGCATCAAATTAGAAAGTCAAAATCATAGAGGGGATCTGCTAATACTCTAGGGGGGGGGGGGGGTATAGAGTAATTGACTTCCTAGTTTGGAGGGGGCGCTGCTCCATGCTGTGAAATGGCGTCGCCCAGTTTGACCTTTTAACCCTGTACTTCCGATACTGTGTTTTGAATGCAAATTGAAGAACAGGAGATTCTTGTGTTATAAGTTCTTTGCTTATAAGTATAGTTGACAGTCCGAACCATCACATAAGGAAATGTGCTGAATGCTGTAAACTTAAGTACACAAACACCAAACATTTTAAATCATATTATCAAATATCCTAACAAATATCATATTTACTAAACAGAAGACGTATTTTTATTTTAAGGAAGCTACCAAAAAATTTCAAGTAAATGAAGAAAATGGTACATCAACTTTACTAATCCGAGTCACAGTATAGGGCTTTTCTTGACAAAATGTTATTTGTATTTTAATTTAAAGAGAAGCTACCAAAACCAACCACCGATGTACACAAGATACAATACTCAACCTGCTCCGTCGGTGATTATCAGGAGGAACAGGCCTAACAATTACCTCTTTCAAGCCATACTCGTAACATTGTTTTGCTGTTGTCCATTTGGAACTATTGGTCTTTGTTACAGTGTGGAAGTACGTTGATAATACTCTTGGCAAACATTGTTTTTACAGTATAGAGCTTTTCTTGACAAAATGTATTTTTTTATAATCTTAAATTGATTATTTTGTCTACAACATTCTAATTTCATACAATTTTTTTCACAACATTATAAACTTAATAACAAAATCAGTTTAAAAAGACACAATTAAATTAATCCCAAGCGGCGCCCCGTAATGTTATTAGTAGGCCTATTATTTACCGGTATTTCAGATTCTTGTTTTGGCAAGAGGCTGACGTACTAATAATTGTAGTTTGATACATAGTTCATTGTTTACAAACTGCATGGTATAGGACTAATATTTGTTTTTTTCAAAACTGAACTTGTATCACAGCCTATTATCCCGGACTTGACATTCAACTATTATTGATAACGGATGTTTTCTAATCGGTTTTCGGTTGATTTTTGAATTTTCAGAGTTCACAAAGGTTTGACGGAGGTGACGTGGAAGGCGCTGAAAGTTCCGCTAATATGGCACAAAAATGGTCGATTGCCGGGCTTGTGTGTGGAATTTTGGCCATTATTCCTGCTGCTGTCATCCTTGTATGGTTTACAGTTTTGAGGGCCAATTCTTCCTATGATCCATACGGACAAGAATAATTACTTGCTGCAAATCAACATTATATGGAAATGACTCAATACTTTCCTATGTTTAAATCATTTATCAAAATTCACCTGTATTAAGTCTGATTTTGTAATAACCTGTCGTATTTGAACAAACTTGTCGTATTCTATAACTTGTCATATTCTGTAATAACCTGTCGTATTCTGTAATAACCTGTCGTATTCTGTAATAAACCTGTCGTATTCTGTAATAAACCTTTCGTATTCTGTAATAACTTGTCGTATTCTGTAATAAACCTGTCGTATTCTGTAATAACTTGTCGTATTCTGTAATAAACCTGTCGTATTCTGTAATAAACCTGTCGTATTCTGTAATAAACCTGTCGTATTCTCTAATAACTTATCGTATTGTGTAATAACCTGTCGTATTCTGTAATAACCTGTCGTATTCTGTAAATAACCTGTCGTATTCTGTAATGTCCTGTCGTATTCTGTAATAACTTGTCGTATTCTGTAAGAACCTGTCGTAATCTGTAATAACTTGTCGTATTCTGTAATAACCTGTCGTATTCTGTAATAACCTGTCGTATTCTGTAATAACCTGTCGCATTCTGTAATAACCTGTCGTATTCTGTAATAACCTGTCGTATTCTGTAATAACTTGTCGCATTCTGTAATAACTTGTCGTATTCTGTAATAACCTGTTGTATTCTGTAATAACCTGTCGTATTCTGTAATGTCCTGTCGCATTCTGTAATAACTTGTCGTATTCTGTAATAACTTGTCGTATTCTGTAATAACCTGTCGTATTCTGTAATAACCTGTCGTATTCTGTAATGTCCTGTCGTATTCTGTAATGTCCTGTCGTATTCTGTAATGTCCTGTCGTATTCTGTAATAACCTGTCGTATTCTGTAAATAACCTGTCGTATTCTGTAATATCATATTTTGTAACAAAATTGTCGTATTTTATATAAAAAAAAAACTTGTGGTATTTTGTAGTAAATTAATCAATTACAAATACCCCAGTTTAAATTAACAAGGCCAACAGCCATTAAGTCGCGTGCTACAATGCATAGTGATACCGGACCGACAGACAGACCGACAGACCGACAGACAGACAGACAGAGAGACCGACCGACCGACATAGTGAACTATACTGACCGAAATTACTGAACATGTTTAAAAATGTTGAAATGTTTAAAAACATTTATTTTTTTTAAATTTACACGTGCGTAGCCTGTCACTTTCGACGTGCTCGTATAACGTAATTTCGAGTTGAAAAGTAAGTCAAGAAAACAGAAATCGGGCAAAAAGAGTGCGCAATAACATTTAACGCGCAGTGCGCGCGCAAAAATATGCGCACTCATGGCAATTTTGTAAACGCTTAAAATTGCCTGAAATGTACTCTTATTTCATCGAAAATAAATTTTGAAAATGTTAAGCGCGTACGCATGCGTTACATGCGCTACGCACGTAATTGTATTGCCATATGATGATTTATGCCCTGAAATTTATGAGTACCAAATTTTATTTAATTGTGATTCATGGTTGTGAAGATATGATTACAAACGTGATTTCGTTAAATCGTGCGTAGACCGCGTAATTTTTTATTGCGCACCGTGAAAACATAACCACATTGATTCCTGGCCATAAGGAATATACTGTGAAAAATTGACCTAGCTAGATTAAACTGATATCAAGATAAGGTCAGAAAGCGATAAAACGCATAGTGATACCGGACCGACAGACAGACAGACCGACAGAGAGACCGACCGACCGACATAGTGAACTATAGAGTCGCTTCCACGCGACTAAAAACATCAGAATTCTTCATTACTGTCTCTGGTCCACAATTATGGAATGACAACTTTAAGACACCACAATCTATTATTGTGTTTCGGGCCAATGCTAAAAAATACTTAATTTCTTTATATAATGATTAATCTGATGTCGTAGGCCCCTATTTGTTTGTTTTTATTTTTTATTGATTTATTGTCTCAATGACCTTATATGTTTACTTGGTAATTATATTATTTTAGTTTGATAGGCTCTTCACACGTGACAAGAATAATTTATTCTTCTAGTATAGATCCAATATGATTCTACTTGATTTGTTGTCTATTATGTAAATATTTTCTGTATTCATGTCATATTGAAATAAAAATAACCGTTGACGGAAAAAAAAGCTGTCGTATTTTGTAATAAAGTCTGTCGTATTTTGAAAACGTTCTAACTTACCTAGTTATGCATGTTCTTTCAATAGAGTACTTGTCTTAAAAATATATTATTGTTTGATGTTGCGTTTTTTAAGTTACGATGTCAAGATCACATTTGTAACATCTAATTTAAATAATTGATTTATGTTTCAAATATTTCTACCAAGAATTTCTATAATATCAGTTGGTTGATAGAATATATTATACTTTATATGAATTACATTGGTCCAGGTGGATGGTTGGACCCAAACGTATTGTTGCATTGTATTCAAGTGTTCATTTGTAGTTGTACTAATTTGTTATTGCATTTTACGAGCGGAAAGGGATTCCACCTGATAGTGTACTGTTTATTTCCTTTACTATACAATCCATAATATTAGAACTACAGTACTGTATTAATGTTACGGTAAAGTAAACTTTATTATTTAGATTGTAATTAGGTCGGTTGACAGTCCGAACCATCACACAATGAAATGTGCTGAATGTTGTAAACTTAAGTACACAAACACTAAACACTTTAAGTCATATTCTGTGGTCACGAATTTATTCGACAACAAATATCCTAACAAATTTCACATTTACTAAACCGGAGACGTATTTTTATTTTAAGCACGCTACCAAACAATTTAAAGTAATTGAAAAAAGAAATGGTACAATTATCAACTTTACTACACCGAATGCTTTATTTGTCATTTAAGGGAAGCTACCAAAACCAACCCACGATGTACACCACATACAATACTCAACCTGCTCCGGTGATTATCAGGACGACCAGGCCTAACAATTACCTCATTCCAGCCATACTCGTAACATTGTGTTGCTGTTGTCCATTTGGAACTATTGGTATTTTTTACAGTGTGAACGTACGTTAATAAATACAATAATAAATAAATAATAATAAATACTTTTGGCAAACATTATCGGATTTTGCTACAGTATATATTATTAGTAGGCCTATTATTTACCAGTAATTCAGATTCTTGTTTTGGAAAGAGGCTGACGTACATTAATTGCAGTTTAATACACAGTTCATTGTTTACAAACTGCAAACTGAACCTGTATCACAGCTTATTATTATGATTTTATTTAATTTGTTACAAATTGTTAATAATTGGTTTTTGGTTGAATTTTTTCAGAGTTCACAGAAGTTTGACAGCGGAGACGTGGAAGGCGCTGAAAGTTCTGCTAATGTGGCAAAAAACTGGTCGATTGCTGGCCTTCTGTGTGGGCTTTTGGTTGTTGTTGCTGTCATCATTTTAGAATTTACAGTGTTGAGCGCCAGTTCATACGGGCAAGAATAATTCTTGTTGCAAAATATTAAGAAAGTGTCGGTAACCAATTCTGGTCATTTCGATACCCTGTTACCTCTAGCCCCCCTCCCTATGGCTGTTTCAGTATACAAAGTCTCGGCGCAGAAAATGATTAGGCAAATAGTATAGTCTAAGCTGTAAATATTCGTGGTGCATACAGGATACATATTGACTCGGCAGGTATGTTTCCGATAGGCCTAATACGTACCACATCCTGTTCGGAAAGTGTTCAACCCAATTGTTGTATTTCTGGTCCGTCTCAAGTAAACCGGACGTAATAACCAAAGCTTACTAAAATTTGTAAAAAAAATATATGATAAATTTGAATAAGAACGTGCAAACATTCCTAAACATTTGTTAAAAAGAAAGCTGTTACTCTTATTTGTACATACGAATTAAAACAGAAACACGACAGAGATATACAACTGAATTTTTGTTTGTCTCTTGTGGGTTTCCCACTTTTATTTTATCATCGTTAAGATATTTCATTCATTATGATGTTTACCATTATACATTATCTAATCTAATTCATCATAATTACAGTATTTGGTTTGTAACATGCTACAGAGCATAAGCTATTAAACTATTTGAAGTATAAGAAAGTAGAAAACATGTATGTAGGCCTACCAATATAACATACATCTATACATACATCATATTCATGATAACATTTTTTTTCTTCATTGAAACTTAATTATCAAATTATCTATTTGTTTTATTTTTCTATTTATACATTTATAGATCACCATAATTTTAGTTAAATTGTGATTAGGCCTAACGTATTTGTTTGCCATTATACAATTATTAACACATCTCATGATTCATATAATATTTTAAACAATGTATATGTTACTAACATATGCATATATATAATAAAGGAAAGTATTACACTGTAACACAAGTCAATAATTTGATATTAAATATTGAATTGCAAATATTAATGTATACATCTTAACCTTTACACGTTTAATGCATTGTATGAAAAGTTAATTATTGTGAATATTTATCTGGTCTGTAGTAATATTCATTTATCATCAGGCTGTAATGGGGTTTTTTTTCATCAAAACTTTAACCGATCCAAAATTTGTTTCGCTTTTATCTAAAATAATATTTATTATGTTTAGCCTAAATATTTGAAACAACGTTCACCCGTTCCTCCTCCATTTTACCACTCCGCTTGTGAAAGAAATCGAGAAAGAAATTCTACTCCTAGGCCTATATAAATGTTCAATTTTTTTGACGAAAAATGGACTAGCTAATATCAAAATTCAGTAAAAAAAATAAGCCAAAAATATGTCACTATGACATTTGTGTACAAACAATTTGATATAGGCCTACATTCAAATGATTCTTTAATGTAATTTGTTGGGTTTTTTTTATTTGAGGATAGACCAATACAAATTGTACGCAAGAAGGATATTTAAACCAATTCAAAGGTGAAAAGTCCGTAATTGCGGACATTAAATTGATCACATCACTTTGTCTATGGAAGCCAATTGTCCTAATTAAAGGTTACAGTGGAATTATACAAAAATTTCCCAACGAATTTTAAATTATCTCCCGGATGTATCAATGACTAATGAAATTTCTTTCTTTCCGTTGAATGGCGGACCAAAGTCCTGGTGACAATACTGACATTTATGAATAGACATGGACATTTTATTTTCTATGTATTACTTTTACAGCACTAAGAGACAGATTATTAAATGCTATAAACATTAGATTAAGTGTTAGAACAACCGCGAATGCTATTGTATTCAATATCTCAGTCAGTCTGATTGGTTCATGTTCTTTTTGTATCGGTGTCCGTCAACAATAAACGCGTTAGCGTTGCACACATCAAACAATCCTGTGGAGATTACATGACTTCCTCCATAATGGCGTAATCTCAACAAAAGATATTCTGATTGGTTTAAAAACTTTATTAGTTTATGGGATATGGAGCAGCGATTTTGATTGGTGGAATTAAGATTTATTGATTGATTACGTCGGTCATGTGGAGGTCTATAAAAGATCTCGATATTGTGCATAGATCAAAGCAAACTCAAATTCGATTTAATTCGTTCGGTCTAGGAGGACTACTTTCAATCTAGGAGGGACTTCATTATATTAACAATGTCATCAGAAAAATATCAAGGTAGGATTATTAACATTTGTTATTTTACATTACAATACGTCTTATAGAATATTTCATGTCATCAATGGTCTGTTTCCAAAACCAAATTATACTTAGATAATTTTTACCGCGTTCTTATAAAATAATTTCCTAAACATATCGTTTATTCCGACTTTTGATACATTATCGCATGGTCGCGCTTCAGCTTTCATAAATTGTATTTTGTTTAGAAAACACGTATTATAAAAACAAGCAAGCTAGTATAAAAGCGCATGTTAAAAGTCTGGTATTTTACATATGTCAACTTGGCCGACATAGGCCTAACATTTCCATCAGTGGCCGCGGCGTACACATCATTTACCAGGAAGTTGTGCCTCTTTTGGGTTAAATTTAGACCTAAATTTTGTTGTTGTCAAGTTAGGAACTCTGGCTAGACCAAACAGGTTGTTGGCTCCCTAGTAGCAACTTGAACCTCCCGTCGTGATCGACTTGTGCATATTTTGAAGGAAGATTAAATCAATATTCCGTAATATTTTCCCATTTTTCCCTCATTGTGTACTCAGTTATTGTTATCTGACATCTGTTACTTTTTAATATTTGGATAAAAACCAAAACTCCTTCTTCAAAAATGCCAATAGAGTTGTATCTGTGTGCTATGTTTATTCTACATCAAATTCTTTTTTTTTAGATTCATTTAGGCCTAGTTATTTCATTTATTTTATTTGAAGTAAGGTTTCGGAAGTTATATTTTTTTTAACTGAAAAGAAGCTCAGTTTAAATACATTTTAACAGGCGTCTCGATAAAACCGTTTCTTTTGAAACAAATAACACATACAATATTAATTTTTGATAACCTTGATAAAATAAGTAAATATATGCTATGCGTAGACTTTTTTGCCCTTAGTGTGGTATGATTCCGTCCTGTACCGATTGTTAAGATTAAGGTTCAGATAAATTAAAACTATTTTTCCGTAATGCAGCTTTACAATTTTAGGTATATAGATGTTTAACATTTCAAAAACATCTATTATATTATTAAATCTATTATTCTCAATTTGAATGAGTCGGTCAAAAACATGTACTGATGTTTAGGCTCTGATCAGGAAAATTGTAAAGCAGATATATTACTACCATATTTGGGCAAATCACACTTTTTTTGTCACATAACATTTGATAATGTAAACAGGAATTTATATTGCTTACCTTGATTAAAGATGTATTGTCCCTTGAAACACAAAAAAATGAAGGTCAAAATATACTAAATTTTAATTGGCCATATCAAAGTAATATTAAAGTTATTCACTTTAAGTCGAAAATTCAAGCCAAAAACAAAAATTTTACGTAATTAACAGCTAAATTAATTTGATTACATTTCGTCTGGAAAATAGCGAGCAAAAGTAAACAAAGATTTCAAACCATGAGTATAATTAGGATTGTTTACAACTCATCACGGTTAAAAGTTGTTTTCACACAGATCGCGCGGAAGTTTTATGATTTTGCATACAGAGTAGCCAAATAAGCGCATTGCATATGAGATATGTTTTGATCGAAAACTTTGACTGGAAGTCAAAGTTATTTTTTTAACCAAAAAACGTCTGTATTTCAGTTAAATGATTTTTGTTTCCGACTAATTTTTGGTGAAAGTTAATAACTATTATGATACTTCAAAATGACCCACTTTTTTTCGAAATTTTTTAATTTTAATTTTTTTGGAATTTGACAAAGGGACAATACATCTTTAAATATGCGTTTCAGTCATTTTTACATTTTAGATCCTTCAGCTCAAACGAATCCCGGTTATCCAGTAGTTACGGTGAGTTACCTTATTTTATGTTTTAGAATATAATCCCACCTTGTAAAGTGACTTGATAGGCAGCCAAAAATTAACTTATTTCACTGTTTACGTAAATTGAGTTACAATAGTGCAAGTCTGATGTTACGAATAAAGTTCTCTCATATTATTAATATCGGTGGAGAAACTCCATTCATAGTTTTAAAAAACAGAACTAATGATAGTTGAAATTAATTTTTTTAAACAAATGTCTGGAATGTTACTTCCAAAATTCAATCTTCATCAGCGCTGGTGCAATCCTCCAATTGAACCTCTATGGTGCAATAATCTTCCAATTGCACCTCCATGGTGCGTAGTCTGTAATGTTACTGCAATTTAGGATGATGATTGTGCAAAATCTTATTATTTTTCTAGTTGATTTGTTTTCCTTTGTTTTTTTAGTTATTGTTTAACATGGATGTACTATCTGAAATAAAAGAAGTTAATCAATGAATTAGTAGTCCTATTTGATAAATACTATAAACGTGCGTTATGAGAGTATTGTGTAAAGTGTAAACTATATTGTACAATAAATGGGAATTTCAGTTATATTTGTTACATATAGTATAGTACAATAAGAACCATCATCTTGGGCACCAGTATTCAGAGGAGATCCATAAGGGGGGGGGGGGACACTTTACCGTGAAACGAACGAGAAGCAATACATGTTTCAACCCCTGTTCAACCTTATGTATTTATCAACAAACTTTTTGCCAATGATTAATATATAAAATAAGTTAAATAAATAAATACATTTACAGCTAAATGGTGTCCTTCTCAGTCTAGGCCTATTACACGTAAAAGTCGTATGTGTGCCTCCGACGGGATGTTTGTTTGCCAACTTAAGTACCGTAAACATTTTAATGTGTTCTTATTTATTTTTTTATAGAATCCCCCTCCTGCCTACCAGCCACCACAAGGTTATCCAGCAGGACAAGTAAGTTACTTAAATATATTTTCAGAAAAAGCATATGTTGACATTAAGAATTATATTCCATATTTCTCACAGTAAGCCTCCAACTCTACCACCGTCTAGTTGTTTTTTTAAATATATTTTCATACGCATCCAACAGCGAGCAGTTCGCAAATTATAGGATGGATAAACCAAGGATGAGGGAAATTACACTCTTTCCTATCAACCAGAGGACCATTTTAACGGGTTATTCTCTGCTATGTCATATTCTGTTTATTTGATGAAGATGAATTGAGTTCATTTTGGTGTCGTATTATTGTTTTGTTTTATACGAAATACCAATACAAATTACAGACAGTAAAAAGTTCGCCAATTACAGGATGGATAAACTATTTTATAATTCATCGTGATTATCTCACTTGAAACGTAGGGGGTTGGAAGAACTAGGTCAGGATTGAACCCGGGAAGTTAAGCACGTTAACCACCAGCGCAGCCCCACTTTCATTAAGACCAACAGTAAAAAACACCTTATCGCTCTATAATCACATTATTACTTTTATGTTTTCAGCCTGCCTACCCACCACAACCCCAACCTGCAGGTTACACCGCCTACAATGTCCAGCCCGTTCCAGTGACCACAATAACGACCGTAAGAACCAGGCCTAACAATTACCTCATTTCAGCTATACTTGTGACGTTATGCTGCTGTTGTCCATTTGGACTTATCGGAATTATCTACAGTGTAGATGTAAGTTTATCCTTTTCTCCCTTAAACTTAAACTAAATTAAAAATATTCAATAATACAATTATTTGTTTTCTAAAAAATATAAACATAATCCTATGTCGTTTCCATTTTTTTTAAAAACTTAATATTGTTTTTAACTGTTCCCTATACGACAGAAACGACAGTATTGTACCCCTTCCCCTGGATACGATTTACCATATTTTGTCGGTGATAAAAAATCATAATATTTTATTGTATATTCCGGGCGTCCGGGCAAATTCTGGAGCCAGCACTATGTACGGGGAGAGTAATCTGCTTTTGGTTTTAAAAATCAATGACGTGCTATATGAAAACAGGTTTTACGAATATTTTGAGCTGTTATGTTTTAACATGTCGATTATTTTGTTTTTCAGAGTACGAGTAAGTTTGATAGTGGTGATGATGCAGGCGCCGCAAGCTCGGCTCGAACAGCCAAAAGCTGGACTATTGCTGGGCTGGTGTGTGGTATTATATGTATCACTATCTACGTCATATTGCAAGTTATCGCCGCGTCCAGCACTAATTCATATTCATATTCGTATTAATAGCCGAACAGAAAAGGAAATACGACATGATGAAGATCCGTATATATACCCAGCGCAAATTATAGAAGCCGTTTGTTATGTTATTATTCTTGATCTGTGGACCGTTCGGTTTGATTTGTGGGTGAGGAGTCTCGATACTTTTTAGTGCCTGGACAACACCTCTGTCTCATTCTTTAACTTTTCTTCAAATTGTATGTAAAAACGTTTGCAGTATATTTACCACCTCGCTGCCGATAGTTGGTAGGAAATTAGACATAATCCTTTTTCTAGTTGCCTGTCTAGTCAATCTCTTCTTCTTTCCATCTTACAGCCTAAATTTACAAACTTGTTCCGTTTCACGGTGCAGTTAGTTCAATTCCTGATTTTCATTATTTAACAAAACCGTCATCCGTTCTGTGAAACGGAACAATATCTTACTCTATGGCATGACTGTGGTTCACGCTTATGTCTCCATGACCCTGTCATGGAGACATACGTTTCTGTTATTGTGTTGTATTATTGTATATATATTTTTTATTTTCACCTTTATTGTGTATCAATGTAATTTAAGACTTTGTATTGAATGATTAATTAATGTTTAGAGAGTAATAAAGTGGGAAAAGAATGGAAATGTGTTTACTTTATTTGATTTTTATTCAGTGAGTCGTCTGCTGAGCACACTTCGTGCTTTGTCAGTCATTACGAAAACGTTGTTTCGCATAGTAGGCCTACTTATACCAGGGAGTTGCTCCGGCCTGCTTATACTATGTGCAAAATAATGATGCTAGGACATATACAGACAATGCCACCACTACAAACACACTTAAACAAAAATATACAATATCTACACCTACCGCATAGGCTGTTGTCCTGATATGACGGATTTCAACAATCGTACACTTTTCCATATTTTCTCGAAAACAGATCATTCTGATTGGGTTATTAATAATAATAGATATATTTATATTGCGCAAATAAACAACGTCTCTATGCGCTCAACAATAAAGAAATAGAAAGAGTACAAAAAAGACAAAAAAAACCATCAAGCTAGCACCCAAACCGGAGTATGGGGATACACCATCACCGCTAACTGGTGTGTAAGTACCCCAGTTAGCATCGGTTAAGTCTTTTCAGGGATCCGGTGCCTCCAGTCTACTAGTAAAGAAACAACAACAGGCAAGAAAGGTGAACAAAAGCAAAAATAAAAAAAGGATTACAACGAGGCGATTGTGTAATAAACTTTTTAGAAAATCCCTTGTTTAGTTTAGATTTGAATTTCTTGCATTGAAGGTACATTTCTTTTGTTAAGACTTCTTTTGTTCTTGTTCTATCGTTTCAGTCCACCTGTATCAAATTTGCATAGCCAAGTTCTATAAGTAATCAAGGCTTGGCTTAGGAGAGAGCATTTTAAGTAAGTTGAATTCCATGTTGTACCTTGTTTAAATACCTTATTGGACATTATACCATATTGGATACTACTGTACCTTGTTGAATTCTGAATTGAAAAGTTTGATTTTGAAAACTTGTATCTGTTATTTATTTTATTTTTATTTTTTATTTTATTTTATTCAATCAAAACCAACAGCGATAAATACCGCCACTAACAGGTTTGAAACATAAAACAATACAACATCAAAAACGGTTAACAATAAAATACAGATAAAATATATATATATATATATAAAACATAGATCGGCATGCCATAAACAATTTCAATTAAAACAGGTTATGCAGGCTGTTCAAGAAGTGAATTTATATTTATTTATTTTTTATACACCTTGTACTTATTTATAGAAAGCCAGCAATGTAAGTTTAGTTTATTATCATTAATTTAGTTGTTCTTATACTCTAGGCGTAGTTTTTCGTGTTTATTCTGTTGATATATATTTGCTATTTGTTTAATAGAAATGTTCTTATTTTAATTCCTTATAGTTTGAACAGTCATAGTTTGAGCCGTCATGTTCTGACTAAATCATAATAAATTAACAACTCAATTTTACTCCTATTTTCTAAATTGTAATAATTCTTACAACACCAGATCTTCAACAACTGCAAAAAAACCTAATATACGAAAAACATACAATTTTACTTAGAATAACATCTTTTATTTACAAAGGACCTTATTATATGGAATAACTTACCACTCAATCTAAAAGCAATACCCCTCATAAATTCATTTAAACAAAATGCAAACAGATACTTATTTCAAACTATTTCGAACATTAGTATTCATAATTGCCTTAAGAATTTTTTCTCTCTCTCTTTATTGTTACTTTTTGTTTAATTAGACGAAAGAAAGAAGTGTAATGTCCTGTCGTATTCTGTAATAACCTGTCGTATTCTGTAATATCATATTTTTTAACAAAATTGTCGTATTTTATAAAAAAAAAACCTTGTGGTATTTTGTAGTAAATTAATCAATTACAAATACCCCAGTTTAAATTAAAAACATCAGAATTCTTCATTACTGTCTCTGGTCCACAATTATGGAATGACAACTTTAAGACACCACAATCTATTATTGTGTTTCGGGCCAATGCTAAAAAATACTTAATTTCTTTATATAATGATTAATCTGATGTCGTAGGCCCCTATTTGTTTGTTTTTATTTTTTATTGATTTATTGTCTCAATGACCTTATATGTTTACTTGGTAATTATATTATTTTAGTTTGATAGGCTCTTCACACGTGACAAGAATAATTTATTCTTCTAGTATAGATCCAATATGATTCTACTTGCTTTGTTGTCTATTATGTAAATATTTTCTGTATTCATGTCATATTGAAATAAAAATAACCGTTGACGGAAAAAAAAGCTGTCGTATTTTGTAATAAAGTCTGTCGTATTTTGAAAACGTTCTAACTTACCTAGTTATGCATGTTCTTTCAATAGAGTACTTGTCTTAAAAATATATTATTGTTTGATGTTGCGTTTTTTAAGTTACGATGTCAAGATCACATTCGTAACATCTAATTTAAATAATTGATTTATGTTTCAAATATTTCTACCAAGAATTTCTATAATATCAGTTGGTTGATAGAATATGTTATACTTTATATGAATTACATTGGTCCAGGTGGATGGTTGGACCCAAACGTATTGTTGCATTGTATTCAAGTGTTCATTTGTAGTTGTACTAATTTGTTATTGCATTTTACGAGCGGAAAGGGATTCCACCTGATAGTGTACTGTTTATTTCCTTTACTATACAATCCATAATATTAGAACTACAGTACTGTATTAATGTTACGGTAAAGTAAACTTTATTATTTAGATTGTAATTAGGTCGGTTGACAGTCCGAACCACCACACAATGAAATGTGCTGAATGTTGTAAACTTAAGTACACAAACACTAAACACTTTAAGTCATATTCTGTGGTCACGAATTTATTTGAAAACAAATATCCTAACAAATATCACATTTACTAAACCGGAGACGTATTTTTATTTTAAGCAGCTACCAAACAATTTAAAGTAATTGAAAAAAGAAATGGTACAATTATCAACTTTACTAAACCGAATGCTTTATTTGTCATTTAAGGGAAGCTACCAAAACCAACCCACGATGTACACCACATACAATACTCAACCTGCTCCGGTGATTATCAGGACGACCAGGCCTAACAATTACCTCATTCCAGCCATACTCGTAACATTGTGTTGCTGTTGTCCATTTGGAACTATTGGTATTTTTTACAGTGTGAACGTACGTTAATAAATACAATAATAAATAAATAATAATAAATACTCTTGGCTAACATTATGAGATTTTGTTGACAAAATGAATTTTTTAATATTATCTTAAATTCATTTTTTTTAAGCATCTGTATACAGGCTTACACAATCAGGTAATAGAAAAACCTGTTTTGCATTCTGGTCCTGTCTTAAATACAAAATAAATTGAGGGGAAAAATAAGTTTAATTTGTCTACAAAATGTTCTTCTGTAAGCAAAAGTATATTCTAATTATATACAGTTTTTTACAACCATTGCTATATATTATTAGTAGGCCTATTATTTACCAGTAATTCAGATTCTAGTTTTGGAAAGAGGCTGACGTACATTAATTGCAGTTTAATACACAGTTCATTGTTTACAAACTGCAAACTGAACCTGTATCACACAGCTTATTATTATGATTTTATTTAATTTGGTTACAAATTGTTAATAATTGGTTTTTGGTTGAATTTTTTCAGAGTTCACAGAAGTTTGACAGCGGAGACGTGGAAGGCGCTGAAAGTTCTGCTAATGTTGCAAAAAACTGGTCGATTGCTGGCCTTCTGTGTGGGCTTTTGGTTGTTGTTGCTGTCATCATTTTAGAATTTACAGTGTTGAGCGCCAGTTCATACGGGCAAGAATAATTCTTGTTGCAAAATATTAAGAGAGTGTCGGTAACCAATTCTGGTCATTTCAATACCCTGTTACCTCTAGCCCCCCTCCCTATGGCTGTTTCAGTATACAAAGTCTCGGCGCAGAAAATGATTAGGCAAATAGTATAGTCTAAGCTGTAAATATTCGTGGTGCATACAGGATACATATTGACTCGGCAGGTATGTTTCCGATAGGCCTAATACGTACCACATCCTGTTCGGAAAGTGTTCAACCCAATTGTTGTATTTCTGGTCCGTCTCAAGTAAACCGGACGTAATAACCAAAGCTTACTAAAATTTGTAAAAAAAAATATATGATAATTTTGAATAAGAACGAAAATTCCTAAACATTTGTTAAAAAGAAAGCTGTTACTCTTATTTGTACATACGAATTAAAACAGAAACACGACAGAGATATACAACTGAATTTTTGTTTGTCTCTTCTGGGTTTCCCACTTTTATTTCATCATCGTTAAGATATTTCATTCATTATGATTTTATACATTATCTAATCTAATTCATCATAATTACAGTATTTGGTTTGTAACATGCTACAGAGCATAAGCTATTAAACTATTTGCAGTATAGGAAAGTAGAAAACATGTATGTACCAATATAACATACATCTATACATACACCATATACTAATTCATGATAACATTTTTTTTCTTCATTGAAACTTAATTATCAAATTATCTAGTTTGTTTTATTTTTCTATTTATACATTTATAGATCACCATAATTTTAGTTAAATTGTGATTAGGCCTAACGTATTTGTTTGCCATTATACAATTATTAACACATCTCATGATTCATATAATATTTTAAACAATTTTACTATATTTACTACATATGCATATATATAATAAAGGAAAGTATTACACTGTAACACAAGTCAATAATTTGATATTAAATATTGAATTGCAAATATTAATGTATACATCTTAACCTTTACACGTTTAATGCATTGTATGAAAAGTTAATGATTGTGAATATTTATCTGGTCTGTAGTAATATTCATTTATCATCAGGCTGTAATGGTTTTTTTTCATCAAAACTTTAACCGATCCAAAATTTTTTTCGCTTTTATCTAAAATAATATTTATTATGTTTAAATAGTTGAAACAACGTTCACCCGTTCCTCCTCCATTTTACCACTCCGCTTGTGAAAGAAATCGAGGAAGAAATTCTACTCCTAGGCCTATATAAATGTTCAATTTTTTTGACGAAAAATGGACTAGCTAATATCAAAATTCAGTAAAAAAAATAAGCCAAAAATATGTCACTATGACATTTGTGTACAAACAATTTAATATAGGCCTACATTCAAATGATTCTTTAATGTAATTTGTTGGTTTTTTTTTTATTTGAGGATAGACCAATACAAATTGTACGCAAGAAGGATATTTAAACCAATTCAAAGGTGAAAAGTCCGTAATTGCGGACATTAAATTGATCACATCACTTTGTCTATGGAAGCCAATTGTCCTAATTAAAGGTTACAGTGGATTTATACAAAAATTTCCCAACGAATTTTAAATTATCTCCCGGATGTATCAATGACTAATGAAATGTCTTTCTTTCCGTTGAATGGCGGACCAAAGTCCTGGTGACAATACTGACATTTATGAATAGACATGGACATTTTATTTTCTATGTATTACTTTTACAGCACTAAGAGACAGATTATTAAATGCTATAAACATTAGATTAAGTGTTAAAACAGCGAATGCTGGTTCATGTTCTTTTTGTATCGGTGTCAATAAACGCTTAGCGTTGCACACATCAAACGATCCTGTGGAGATTACGTGACTTCCTCCAAAATGACGTAATCTCAACAAAAGATATTCTGATTGGTTTAAAAACTTTATTAGTTTATGGGATATGGAGCAGCGATTTTGATTGATGGAATTAAGATTTATTGATTGATTACGTCGGTCATGTGGAGGTCTATAAAAGATCTCGATATTGTGCATAGATCAAAGCAAACTCAAATTCGATTTAATTCGTTCGGTCTAGGAGGACTACTTTCAATCTAGGAGGGACTTCATTATACTAACAATGTCATCAGAAAAATATCAAGGTAGGATTATTAACATTTGTTATTTTACATTACAATACGTCTTATAGAATATTTCATGTCATCAATGGTCTGTTTCCAAAACCAAATTATACTTTGATAATTTTTACCGCGTTCTTATAAAATAATTTCCTAAACATATCGTTTATTCCGACTTTTGATACATTATCGCATGGTCGCGCTTCAGCTTTCATAAATTGTATTTTGTTTAGAAAACACGTATTAAAAAACAAGCAAGGTAGTATAAAAGCGCATGTTAAAAGTCTGGTATTTTACATATGTCAACTTGGCCGACATAGGCCTAACATTTCCATCAGTGGCCGCGGCGTACACATCATTTACCAGGAAGTTGTTCCTCTTTTGGGTTATATTAAATTTAGACCTAAATTTTGTTGTTGTCAAGTTAGGAACTCTGGCTAGACCAAACAGGTTGTTGGCTCCCTAGTAGCAACTTGAACCTCCCGTCGTGATCGACTTGTGCATATTTTGAAGGAAGATTAAATCAATATTCCGTAATATTTTCCCATTTTTCCCTCATTGTGTACACAGTTATTGTTATCTGACATCTGTTACTTTTTAATATTTGGATAAAAACCAAAACTCCTTCTTCAAAAATGCCAATAGAGTTGTATCTGTGTGCTATGTTTATTCTACATCAAATTCTTTTTTTTTAGATTCATTTAGGCCTAGTTATTTCATTTATTTTATTTAAAGTAAGGTTTCGGAAATGAGTTATATTTTTTTTAACTGAAAAGAAGCTCAGTTTAAATACATTTTAACAGGCGTCTCGATAAAACCGTTTCTTTTGAAACAAATAACACATACAATATTAATTTTTGATAACCTTGATAAAATGAGTAAATATATGCTATGCGTAGACTTTTTTCCCCTTAGTGTGGTATGATTCCGTCCTGTACCGATTGTTAAGATTAAGGTTCAGATAAATTAAAACTATTTTTCCGTAATGCAGCTTTACAATTTTAGGTATATAGATGTTTAACATTTCAAAAACATCTATTATATTATTAAATCTATTATTCTCAATTTGAATGAGTCGGTCAAAAACATGTACTGATGTTTAGGCTCTGATAAGGAAAATTGTAAAGCAGATATATTACTACCATATTTGGGCAAATCACACTTTTTTTGTCACATAACATTTGATAATGTAAACAGGAATTTATATTGCTTACCTTGATTAAAGATGTATTGTCCCTTGAAACACAAAAAAATGAAGGTCAAAATATACTAAATTTTAATTTGCCATATCAAAGTAATATTAAAGTTATTCACTTTAAGTCGAAAATTCAAGCCAAAAACAACAATTTTACGTAATTAACAGCTAAATTAATTTGATTACATTTCGTCTGGAAAATAGCGAGCAAAAGTAAACAAAGATTTAAAACCATGAGTATACATTATGCATGATGCTAATTAGGATTGTTTACAACTCATCACGGTTAAAAGTTGTTTTCACACAGATCGCGAGGAAGTTTTATGATTTTGCATACAGAGTAGCCAAATAAGCGCATTGCATATGAGATATGTTTTGATCGAAAACTTTGACTGGAAGTCAAAGTTATTTTTTTAACCAAAAAACGTCTGTATTTCAGTTAAATGATTTTTGTTTCCGACTAATTTTTGGTGAAAGTTAATAACTATTATGATACTTCAAAATGACCAACTTTTTTTCGAAATCTTTTAATTTTAATTTTTTTGGAATTTGACAAAGGGACAATACATCTTTAAATATGCGTTTCAATCATTTTTACATTTTAGATCCTTCAGCTCAAACGAATCCCGGTTATCCAGTAGTTACGGTGAGTTACCTTATTTTATGTTTTAGAATATAATCCCACCTTGTAAAGTGACTTGATAGGCAGCCAAAAATTAACTTATTTCACTGTTTACGTAAATTGAGTTACAATAGTGCAAGTCTGATGTTACGAATAAAGTTCTCTCATATTATTAATATCGGTGGAGAAACTCCATTCATAGTTTTAAAAAACAGAATTAATGATAGTTGAAATTAATTTTTTTAAACAAATGTCTGGAATGTTACTTCCAAAATTCAATCTTCATCAGCGCTGGTGCAATCCTCCAATTGAACCTCTATGGTGCAATAATCTTCCAATTGCACCTCCATGGTGCGTAGTCTGTAATGTTACTGCAATTTAGGATGATGATTGTGCAAAATCTTATTATTTTTCTAGTTGATTTGTTTTCCTTTGGTTTTTTAGTTATTGTTTAACATGGATGTACTATCTGAAATAAAAGAAGTTAATCAATGAATTAGTAGTCCTATTTGATAAATACTATAAACCTGCGTTATGAGAGTATTGTGTAAAGTGTAAACTATATTGTACAATAAATGGGAATTTCAGTTATATTTGTTACATATAGTATAGTGCAATAAGAACCATCATCTTGGGCACCAGTATTCAGAGGAGATCCATAAGGGGACCCTTTACCGTGAAACGAACGAGAAGCAATACATGTTTCAACCCCTGATCAACCTTATGTATTTATCAACAAACTTTTCACCAATGAGTAATATATAAAATAAGTTAAATAAATAAATACATTTACAGCTAAATGGTGTCCTTCTCAGTCTAGGCCTACTACACGTAAAAGTCGTATGTGTGCCTCCGACGGGATGTTTGTTTGCCAACTTAAGTACCGTAAACATTTTAATGTGTTCTTATTTATTTTTTTATAGAATCCTCCTCCTGCCTACCAGCCACCACAAGGTTATCCAGCAGGACAAGTAAGTTACTTAAATACATTTTCAGAAAAAGCATATGTTGACATTAAGAATTATATTCCATATTTCTCACAGTAAGCCTCCAACTCTACCACCGTCTAGTTGTTTTTTTAAATATATTTTCATACGCATCCAACAGTGAGCAGTTCGCAAATTATAGGATGGATAAACCAAGGATGAGGGAAATTACACTCTTTCCTATCAACCAGAGGACCATTTGAACGGGTTATTCTCTGCTATGTCATATTCTGTTTATTTGATGAATTGAGTTCATTTTGGTGTTATTGTTTTGTTCTATATGAAATACCAATACAAATTACAGACAGTAAACAGTTCGCCAATTACAGGATGGATAAACTATTTTATAATTCATCGTGATTATCACACTTAAAACGTAGGGGGTTGGAAGAACTAGGTCAGGATTGAACCCGGGAAGTTAAGCACGTTAACCACCAGCGCAGCCCCACTTTCATTAAGACCAACAGTAAAAAACACCTTATCGCTCTATAATCACATTATTACTTTTATGTTTTCAGCCTGCCTACCCACCACAACCCCAACCTGCAGGTTACACCGCCTACAATGTCCAGCCCGTGCCAGTGACCACAATAACGACCATAAGAACCAGGCCTAACAATTACCTCATTTCAGCTATACTTGTGACTTTTTTCTGCTGTTGTCCATTTGGACTTATCGGAATTATCTACAGTGTAGATGTAAGTTTATCATTTTCTCCCTTAAACTTAAACTAACTTAAGAATACTTAATAATACAATTAATTCTTGTCTAAAAAATATAAACATTATCCTATGTCGTTTCCATTTTTTATTTAAATCCAGTATTATGTTTAACTTTTCCCTATACGACAGAAAATTGTTGTATTGTTGTTTTACCACATTTTGTCGGTGAAACAAAATCATAATATTGTATTTTATATTCCGGGCGTCCAATACACCGGGCAAATTCTTCGAGCCAGCAATATATGTACAGGGAGAGTAATCTGCTCCTGGTTTTAAAATTCAATGACGTGGTATATTAAAACAGTTATATTTTACGTAGAAATAAAGGTTTTACGAATATTTTGAGTTGTTATGTTTCAACATGTCGATTATTTTGTTTTTCAGAGTTCGAGTAAGTTTGACAGTGGTGATGATGCAGGCGCCGCAAGCTCGGCTGGAACAGCCAAAAGCTGGACTATTGCTGGGCTGGTGTGTGGTATTATAGGTATCACTATCTACGTCATAATGATAATTATCGGCGCGTCCACCACTAGCTCATATTCGTCTTCTTACTAGCCGAAAAAGAAAAGACAATACGACATGCTGAAGATCCATATATATATATATACCCAGCGCAAATTATAGAAACCGTTTGTTATATTATTATTGATCTGTGGACGGTTCGGTTTGATTTGTGGGTGAGGAGTCTCGATACTTTTTAGTGCCTGGACAACACCTCTGTTTCATTCTTCAACTTTTCTTCAAACTGTATGTAAAATTAAAACTTTGCAATATTTACCACCTCATTGCCGATAGTTGGTAGGCAATTAGACAGAATCCTTCCTCTGGGTGCCTGTCTAGTCAATCTCTTCTTCTTTCCACCTTATAGCCTAAATTTACTAACTTGTTCCGTTTCACGGCGCAGTTAGTTCAATTCCTATGATTTCCATTATTTAACAAAACCGTCATCCGTTCTGTGAAATGGAACAATATTATGTATCTTACTCCATGGCATGACTGTGTTTCACGCTTATGTCTCCATGACCCTGTCATGGAGACATAAGTTTCTGTTATTGTGTTGTATTATTGTATATATATTTTTTATTTTCACCTTTATTGTGTATCAATGCAATTTAAGACTTTGTATTGAATGATTAATTAATGTTTAGAGAGTAATAAAGTGGGAAAAGAATGGAAATGTGTTTATTTTATTTTATTTTTATTCAGTGAGTCGTCTAATTCTACGGTACTTACAACAACTGTTTTACTGAGCACACTTCGTGCTTTGTCAGTCATTACGAAAACGTTGTTTCGCATAGTACTTATCCAGAGGGAGTTGCTCCGGCCTGCTTATACTATGTGCAAAATAATGATACTAGGACATATACAGACAATGCCACCACTACAAACACACTTAAACAAAAATATACAATATCTACACCTACCGCATCCCCACAAAACTCTCAAAAACCACTTTGTTTGTGGTATAGGAGGAGGGGGATTGGTGGGTGTACAATTATCTAGGCTGTTGTCCTGATATGACGGATTTCAACAATCGTACACTTTTCCATATTTTCTCGAAAACAGATCATTCTCATTGGGTTATTAATAATAATAGATATATTTATATTGCGCGAATAAACAATGTCTCTATGCGCTCGACAATAAAGAAATAGAAAGAGTACAAAAAAGACAAAAAAAACCCACCAAGCTAGCACCCAAACCGAAGTATGGGGATACACCATCACCGCTAACTGGTGTGTAAGTACCCCAGTTAGCATCGGTTAAGTCTTTTCAGGGATCCGGTGCCTCCAGTCTACTAGTAAAGAAACAACAACTGGCAAGAAAGGTGAACAAAAGCAAAAATAAAAAAAGGATTACAACGAGGCGATTGTGTAATAAGCTATTTAGAAAATCCCTTGTTTAGTTTAGATTTGAATTTCTTGCATTGAAGGTACATTTCTTTTGTTAAGACTTCTTTTGTTAAGACTTCTTTTGTTCTTGTTCTATGGTTTTAGTTCACCTGTATCAAATTTGCATAGCCAAGTTCTATAAGTAACCAAGGCTTGGCTTAGGACAGAGCATTTTAAGTAAGTTGAATTCCATGTTGTAACTTGTTTAAATAACTTATTGGACATTATACCATATTGGATACTACTGTACCTTGTTGAATTCCATGTTGTACCTTGTTTAAATACCTTATGGGACATTATAACATATTGGATACTACTGTACCTTGTTGAATTCCATGTTGTACCTTGTTTAAATACCTTATTGGACATTATAACATATTGGATACTACTGTACCTTGTTGAATTCCATGTTGTACCTTGTTTAAATACCTTATTGGACATTATACCATATTGGATATGTACCTTGTTGAATTCTGAATTGAAAAGTTTGATTTTGAAAACTTGTATCTGTTATTTATACACCTTGTACTTATTTATAGAAAGTCAGCAATGTAAGTTTAGTTTATTATCATTCATTTAGTTGTTCTTATACTCTAGGCGTAGCCATATTGTTTATTCTGTTGATATATATTTGCTGTTTGTTTAATAGATGTTTAAATAATGTTCTTATTTTAATTCCTTATAGGTTGAACAGTCATAGTTTGAGCCGTCATATTCCGACTAAATCATAATAAATCAACAACTCAATTTTACTCCTATTTTCTAAATTGTAATCATTCTTACAACACCAGATCTTCAACAACTGCAAAAAAAACCTAATATACGAAAAACATACAATTTTACTTAGAATAACATCTTTTATTTACAAAGGATCTTATATATGGAATAACTTACCACTCAATCTAAAAGCAATACCCATCATAAATTAATTTAAAACAAAATGCAAACAGATACTTATTTCGAACATTAGTATTCATAATTGCCTTAAGAATTTTTTTCTCTCTCTTTATTGTGCCTTTTTGTTTAATTAGACGAAATAAAGAAATGTTTTATTTTCTCTCACTTAAATTAAATAATTAAATGTATATTTATTTATCTGGAGGACCAAACTTAAAGCCTTGGCTTAATGCGTCCTCCTTAAACAATTTTATTTATTAATTTATGGTCTGTATTATTATTATATTGTGTGAAAACAATAAACATGAAACTCGAAAAACTATTATATTACCGTCATAATTGTCATCGACATATTGATATCGTCATACCGTACAGTATGTCGAATAAACTACACGTATGGAATTGCTGCTGATTTGTTTTATTCTAATAATAATAAATAAATAAATAAAATAAATTAAATAAATAAAAAAAATAATTAATTAAATAAATAAAATAAATAAAAAAATAAATAAAATAAATAAATAATATACTGGATATATATAGCGGCTAATGTATATTATTATTAATGATATGTGGACCTTTCGGGTTTGGTTTGTGGATGTCTCGGTCTTGTTCGTGTCAGGACATCACATCTGTCTCATTCTCGACCTTTTCTTCAAATTGTATGTAAAAACTGTTGCAATATAAGTGGTTTCACATTTAGATAAGAAGGGGACCTATGCTCGAGGGCTATTCATAGACTTTTCATCTGCATTTAATTTGATGCAGCCTCATATTTTAATGAATAAAATGTCTGAATGGAAGGTTAATCCTTACCTTGCTCTATGGGTTGGTGATTTTCTTACAAATCCGTTACAGTATCTCAGAGATTAGAAGGATCAACACTGGTGCACCCCAGGGGTGTTGTCTGTCACCAAGTTTATTTACAATATATACTAGTGAATGTCGATCTTCATGTAGCATGTGTCATATAATCATACGCAGATGACATGGTACTGATTGGTCTATTGAAAAATGCTGACGATCATGTGTATAAGGCTGAATATGTTAAATTAATGTCATGGTGCAATGACAATTACCTTAAGATTAATTTTAATAAAACTAAAAAAATTATATGGGATTTTAGGAAAAAGAAAAATGAAAAAAGTTATCTGATAGTTAATGATCAGACAATTGAACGTGTTCATGAAACCAAATATCTTGGTACACATATTGATGATCAACTTAGTTTTGAAAAAAATACGGCCGAGATAATTAAGAAAGGTCACCAAAGGTTATATTTTCTAAGAAAGCTAAATAAATTTAATGTTAGCTGTTGTACTTTAAAATTATTCTATGAAACAGTTATTCAATCAGTACTAGTTATCTCTTTTATTGCTTGGTTCGGTAATTTAAATGAAACACACAAGAAAGGTCTCATTAGAATTACTAAGATAGCATCAAATATAATTGGTTGTACGGTTAATGATTTAAAATATCTTTATGAAAAACAAGTCTTAAGTAAAATTTTAGAAGATAAGAAACATCCATTACATATGAGATTTTTTAAGAACAAGTCAGGCCGGTTACGGGCTCCTAGAGCTGATACGGTACGTCAAGAAATGTCTTTTGTACCAAATTCAACTCATATTTTTAACTCAAAGATTGTTAGATCATAATAGCGCACATGCAATATATATTTTAAAGTTTTACTGTTGATGGATGTTTAATTAATGTTTTTAAATTGTAAATTTGTTCTATGTATGATGTAATTATGAATGTTTTACCATATTTTTCTGTCGAGGAAAACAATTTTTCCATGTACAATTTATTTTATATGGAACGAATAAAGATTTGATTTGATTTGATTTGATAATGTAGTCCTCCTAGATCGAACGAATTGGATCAGATTTGAGTTTGCATTGAAATAATATGCACAGTATGCAGGTGCCGCAAGCTCGGCTCGAACAGCCAGAAGCTGGACTATCGCTGAGCTGGTGTGTGGTATTATAATGCTCACTATCTGGGTCATAATGTTAATTGTCGGCGCGTCCACGGCTAGTTCTAGTTATTCCTACAATACGTATTCGTCTTACTAGCCGAAAAGGAAAAGACAAAACCTGTTAAAGATCCATTTATATACCCAGTGCAAATTATAGAAATCTGTCGGTTTCACGACGCAGTTCAATTCCTATTTTTTTTCATTGTTTAACAAAAACGGTCTTCCGTTCTGTGAAACGGAACAATTGTGTAGCTTACTCCATGGCATGACTGTTTTACGGTTATTAGCCCTGTCATGGAGACATATACCTTTCTGCTATTGTTTTGTTTCACCTTTATTATATATCAATGTATTTTAAGACTTTGTATTGATGATTAACTAACTAATGTTTAGAGAGTAATGCAATTTTTCATAGACTACCATATACATTTAATAATCATATTGATATTTTTACTAAAATTTATTTCAAAATGAAGATTAAATGTTCACTTCTTGAACAGTCTGCATAACCTATTTGATTATTATTATATCTCTTATTGTCATCATTTTAAATTAATAGCATGCTGATCTATATATATATTAATATTTATATATTTGTATTTGATTATCTGTTTTTGATGTTGTATTGTTTTATGTTTCAAACCTGTATATGGAGGTAATTATCGCTGTTGGTTTTGATTGAATATAACAAAATAAATAAAATAGAAAAGTGGCAAAATATTTATAATATTACAATGGAAATGCATTGTTTATTTTATCAGTGAGTTGTCTACAGTAAAACCAAAGCAACGTAAAGTTGTTTGAGCACCGACTTATTTTCAGATTTAGATTTCAGATTTAGATTCTAAGACGATTACCTCTTAGACATTACCGTCAAGGAAAAGTCCTAGATCAACTATTAGTATTACTCGCCCCCACCACCCGGAAATCCACAGAACTACCCTAAAACCATATCGCTCAGTTACCACGGGGATTTTTCAATGACTTGGTAGTTTTCCAGGGGCGGGTGTAATTATCATCCAGGTCGCTAGCGAATTTCAACATGATTAAACACCCGTACTTCTTCTATGACGTTTTCCAAAAACGGATTATTCTGATTGGTTAAAAACTTTATCAGTAATCTGATTATACTGAGCAACGGATTTGATTGGATAGAATTAGAATTCAGATGTTCCTTTTGTTTGCCTCTCGCACTATAAAAAGACAGGCTGTGTGAATGCATTTGTAATATACCGGAAACTCGAATCAAAATCAGATCTAATTTGTTTAATCATCACACTATATCAACAATGTCATCAGATAAGACTCAAGGTAGGGGTATACACTTAAATGTATTCCTGTTTTTTTAATTACTGTACAGATTTTTAATACGCGGGAAAGTATAGTTGCTAAAATGGTTTTTAAAATGACTGCCAAAAACACGGTCTTATTTAAAAAATATAACCGTTTTGATGGGGGTGTGAATAAACCCTTTTATCCAGATGTTTTTACCCTTCGTTAAATTAGAAACCGTATCATAATAGGGGTCCCGTTATCACCCTTACCCTAACCTAAATTATTATTGGTATCAATATCAATACACATAAGTATATATTAATATCCTTGAGCATGCCCCTGTATTTTAAGCGTAATTCCCACTAGAACGCAACGAAACGCAGCAACGTATCGAATCGAAGTGATGTATTGCGTAGTCGCAAGTGGGAACCGACGACGCAACAGTGCTGTAAAAATCGCAGGTTTGATTTCACGTAGGCGGGTACAAACACAATGATTAGAAGGGCATTTTCTTACGTTGCGTAAATTGCGTTACGTTGCGTCGCTAGTGGGAACCAAGCAACCTAGGCCTGCTAAAATGGCAAACCAATCTTCCAGTCTCTACCAGGAACGTTTAATAACGGTAAACGTATATGCCTACAATATCTTAATAGAAGATTCAGCGGACTGGAAATAATCTATTTTATTCATATTTTATGTAATGACATATGTATATTTCTGCTGTTCATAAATGCATTGTCCTTTGTATGCTGAATGCCAGTAATTACCTTCGTGGTAGGATTGCCATACTTTCAATATTGTTTGTAAAGAATAAAATAAAGTAAAATAATAAAACTACTGAACGTTATGCTCCACTTGTCATAATTTATAAATAAAAGACAAAACGTTTCCTGGTGAAAAAGAAAGCATTGTCCTTTGTATGCTGAATGCCAGTAATTACCTTCGTGGTAGGATTGCCATACTTTCAATATTGTTTGTAAAGAATAAAATAAAGTAAAATAATAAAACTACTGAACGTTATGCTCCACTTGTCATAATTTATAAATAAAAGACAAAACGTTTCCTGGTGAAAAAGAAACTTAGGCCAGTTAGGCCTAAGTGCTGATTTTTACACCGATTCTCGTACGGTATCGACAATAAACAACACACGCAGTGTCTTGTCTGCTGACTACAAGTAGCTTTCTCCCACATTATACAAACTGTTGACAGCTTTAGGCTAGAAAAACATTTATTTGTTCATAATAATATTATGTACGATAAAAATACGATTAAATAATCTTTCAATTTTATTTACTGTACTCACTCAGTATACGAATATTTAAACAAATAAAAAAGTAAAATAAATATAAACAAGAAATATTTCGTATAAAAAACGCCGCTCATCTCACGGTAACTACCGTCTACATGCATCTCACTATTTATAAGCAAATGGTTTCTTAGACTCTCTTTGGGGTGTGCGCATGCCCAGTTAGATTTTCCAAATACCCATTTTTTTTTTACCCAGCCGTAGTCTAGTAAACTGCTATAAGCTACCGCATGGTACCATTATACCCTATGCTTCCGTTCTCTTAAATATAACTGCCTAAAGTAGCGGTGCGAAAAATGTTAAGCTGATTCAATTATTGATGAAGGAGACGTGAAGATAGTGTTTTTTTTATTTGACTTTATCGAAGCAGTACTGCAGAAAATGTTCTCAACATGTTACATATTTCTAATAAATGTTATAGATTTGTTAAAAAATATTTGTTGACAATTTTCTTCATAATTATCCCATACGGTGTAATTTACTGTCCCGCGCGAGGCGCGTATATGTACGGGTTGACTTTTTGGGGTCACTGAATTGCACTTTTTGAGCTAAGTTAAAAAAATGCAATTTTTCGGAAGGCCAAAACATTACACATAACAATAAAACCAACAATTACAGAAAGTTACAGTCATAACAATGTATTTTGCATTTTTCCTAAACCTATTTAAAATACCTTATTTAGCCTCAGTCAATTTGGGTAGAAACTTCGCGTCTTCAAAGGTAATACAATCAAATTAATTTACTCTTTAACGGGCCTTAAGAAAAATGAACCTTTTAAAATATGTTTATGTTTTAGCCCCGTCTGCTGCTGCTTATACCAATCAAGTTTATCCACCAAACACGGTAGGCTGTTTTATGTGTCATTCGTAGGTATAGTGTAGGTATAAACACGAAATTACGTATAGGTAGGCCTAATAATAAAATAATAATATAGGCATATGTTTAGATTTGAATGAATATGGTGTAGGATACGGATTGTGATGTGCAAAACAACAATCAACCAATCACAAACAACCAACTAACTATCTCTTGATATCTGCGTTGCATATAATAAAAATAATAAAATATTATATTATACATATATTTTGAATTTTAGCCTGGGTACCCGCAAGCTCAACCTGCAGGTTTCGCTAACTATATCGTCCAGCCCGTACCAGTGACCACAATAACCACTGTGAGAACTAAGCCTAAGACTTACCTCGTTCCAGCTATAATTGTCACTTTATTCTGTTGTTTACCATTGGGAATTGTCGGAATTGTCTACAGCGTAAATGTAAGTTTTTTATTAAAAGTGAACAATACAAATGTTTTACACGGAACTACCCTTTAACTACTGGCAATCCTGTTCTTCGTAATTTTCCAACTTTATTATTTTTTTTTTGCTTTTTGTTCAAATATATTATCCTTTTACTTTCTCCATTATATTAATGATTTGTATGTAATGTTTTTCTTTTTAAATTAATATACATTAATGTTCATTGTTTGAACCATAACTCTTTCAAATATTATACAGTTATATAAAGCATTAAAGCAGAGAATTTTGTTATTTAATGTCAAACTATGCGGTTGTACACACATTGTGAGATTGACAACATTGTTTCATATCCATAGAAAACATTAAGTAACAAATAATCTTTTTAAAAAAAAGAAACAAAACTGATCCAGTATAGGTGATAACACTTTTTTTGTTTAGTTAGGCCTAATTTTTCTGTGTTTTACGCTTTTGATTATTTTGTTTTTCAGAGTTCGAGTAAGTTTAACCGTGGTGATGATGCAGGCGCCGCAAGCTCAGCTAGGTCAGCCAGAAGCTGGACTATTGCTGGTCTTGTGTGTGGTATTGTTATTATTTGTGTGAACGTCGTATTACGACTGTAGTGTAGGCCACTATGTAATTTCGTGTCATTTTTTTGTTAAAAGCAAAATTCCAGCTGATTTAGTGTCTTTAGGATGTAAAGTAATGAAAAAAATATGTTGCCATTTTTTTAAAAAAGCTTAAGGGTGTCAAATCCAAGATGGCCGCCAATACGTAAAATATCCAATAAATGTACCATATTGGACAAAGTAACACCCATTATGAATAATATTTTAAGTTCATATGGGTTCTCTGCTATATAAGAATTATTATAAACCTATATTCCTTAGTATTCTGACATTTTGAATTTCAAAATGGCCGCCATTTTTTAAAAATGGATTAAATTTCTTATTAAAACATGTACAAGTTATGACGTTGATTGAAATCACATAAAATGATAGGCCTATGACAACAACATTGGTGATTAACACAAAATGGCGGCCATTTTGAATTTTAAAATGGCCGCCATTTTTTAAAAATGGGTTAAATTTCTTATTAAAACTTGTATAAGTTAAATAAAATTAGATTGAAATATACAAAATGATATGCTTATGACAACAACATGGTGATTAACACAAAATGATGACCATCAGGAGGTCTACAGTACTGACTGTACACTTCTTCATATTAAAACATCTCATAAACTTCTTCAGTTAAATGACAACTAACTCTGCCAAAGTCCTTCAATGAAATATTTCTAATCTTGAATGCGATACAGTAAGTTGACCTTCCTTCGTTATCTACTACTGCATCCATCGAACTTCCACAGACTGATCTGCGTTTCCAGCAACCTTGTTCAGAAACAATTTGTCAAAATAACTGAAATACCTCATTTCACCGGCAAATAATCTCTATAGGAGTCTTCTTTTACTTTGATAAGTTTGTCACCTGTATTCACCGTCATATATATTTTTTGCCAATATTCGTCTTTTTCTTAGGATCCCATATAGACAGTTTTCCTTCTACAAGATTTTTACCAATGCCTCAAACATTTTCTGTCCAATTTCATCATGCCATGGCCAACAAACACCTTTGTGCGAATTGCAGCATTCTTCATTAATCGGGATATCATCTCTCTTTAAATGTTAACTAAATTTGCCAGCTCTGATGAAATCATTAATTTGTGTTATTCCAATGATACCACGCTCAATTACCCATATCAATTGATGTAAATCCAGCAAGTCCCACACATACATGTCCTCTCATATACATATAGGGATATAGTTTAACCACATCATTTAGATTTCGTCGACTCTCTGTATTCAAGTTAATATCTTTATGATCAGCCTCTTTCAAACAAAATGATACTTAACCTAGAATCTCTTTCTCTGTCTGCATTTGTAGAAGCAAGTTGTAGAGAGAAAGCAGAATTAGTGTGCTTTTGTCCTTTGGAGATGTTTTCCATTTAAGATATTTGTGTCACTGGTTGTATAAGTAATACAAGTTCACAAAAGCACTTGCCTCAACACTATTTTCACAATGCTACATGTCCAAAAGCCATATAGTTCACCGGGTCGACATAATAATTGCTTTTTGATGTCATCTCCGTCCACGTCCACTCATCTAGGGCAAGAGTCATCACCAGGCATTCTTGTCTTTCCCTAGTACATGAGTTTTTATACCACAACCATGTGCACTCATCAAACCAGTGTATAATGCTGGTCTGTCTGTAGGGGGTACATATCTAATGAAATTGGTAGAGATTGTAGAAGATGAGAAGTAGGAGTTCATTCATTTACAAGATTTTTATAGGCAGAGCTGTATCTGTATTTCCTTCAAGCTTCTGCCAAAAGTTGACAGGTTGAAAACTTACCAACCATACTTGTGACTATGGCCCTGAAGGTTCAGACATTGAATTACATAGCAATAACGCATTTATTATTTACCGTTATACAGGATTTCACAATAAGGTATAAATGCATATTATATTGTGGTCCTATCTCCTGTCAAGTTTCAGTTTCATGAAAAGAAATGAGATCTGTAATTTAGAATCTATATATAAATTATGGTTAATTAATTCTGACATAGACGAGCACAATGGAAAAACTTTGGAACAAATTTCTATCTCAGGTGTACCGCAAAATGTAAAACAGTTTTTACTATTACGATATTGTTCCATATTTCTATCTTAGGAATATATTATAAAGAGTTTTAAAACAAAATTTCTGATTCATTGGTAGATTTTCAACTCAATTTCAATTGTACGCGGTCAAAGTAATTTCCGGGTTCACGATGAGTTCACAGGTTCACCTTGCAACTACCTGGTTTCAGTTAAGTTGGTCGTTAGTGGCTATAGCTATTTTAGTTTTTTGTTTATTTTCGGATCGGACCGCGCGTGTAAAGGTACAGTAGTTAAAAAATAAATCCCGATAGCCGAGTTTTATTGAGTAAGCTGGCAGGAATAACTGTAGGCTATCTGTGTCCCATTAGGGTCCATATTGCAAGCCGTCTAAAACACCTTCCTTCTTGGGCCGAAACGGCCTACACTGTCGCGGAAGTTAGTTTCAAAAGATGTTTAAATTAAATAATGTATTATGATGGTATTTATTTGAATAAACGCCTCCCCAATAAAACATCACTTTGAATAATAATCGCCTACACCCACCTACCCAACTATCTAATGAACGCCCATCCACATTAATTATACACACAATATTATATATACTATTTATAATAGAATTCATTACACTGTTAACTATAATTTACCAAGCATTTGTTATAATTTTTTACCACTTTTCATATCTATTAGAGAATTTTATTTTATTATAAATGTTAAGATATTATTAAAACTAAAAAATCCCTCGAATAAGCATCTCCCTCAAATGAACTCTGCCTCCCCACCTCCGCCCTATAAAACAATAAACACTATACTATAAATTCCCCATGTTGTGACACTTGCAATGTTATTGAGAATGATAAACATATGTTAGTAGAGTGCATAACAGTAAAATGTTTATGGAGAGAGATAAACGAAATAATTAGAGCAGTAAGCATACATATTCCTGTTTTTTCTTTCAAAAGACTTTTATTTGAAACTGACAATAATTACGTAAATAAATTATACACTTTAGGAGCATTTTGTATTTATAAAGTAAAGATATTAAGTTTATTGGAAAAAGAAAAAAAAAATCAATCTCCTACAAATGTTTAAATCTGAAAAAAATATAAGAAATATGTAAATCTGCAGGTATACTGTATATGCTCAACCAGATTAAGGAAGAAAATATGTAAATGAGATACCATGAATGATGAATCTATTATGTTTGTTTTTTTTTTTTTTTTTTTTTTTTTTTTTTTTTTCTTGCTACTATACTGTATGTTTTGTAAACATGTATACCTTGATGATTTGAAAACAAAAAGACAAAATGTGAAAAGCTTTTTATAGATTGATGATAAAAAAAAAATGATGAAGGATAAGAAGGTTTAGGTTTAAGTGGGGAAGTGTTTTCATCAAAGCTTTCATATTATAGGTATATACCGTATATATGTAATTTGCACATTCTTACTGCATGTGGAATTTTGAAATGATAAAATGGTTAAAAAGAAAAAAAAGAATGTCTAATTTTTTTAATGGATCATTAAACACAAATGTTGTTAAATGATAATGTATGTATAAAAAAATAATAGAATAAATAATAAGTAAAAAAAAATAATGGAATGAACCCACATAGGAAAAAAAAAAGTTAAATGAAACTTTGATGGGTTATACTGTAGATGCAAAAAAGGATAATCTGTTGGAAATAAATTTTGTAAACATTTAAAGATCAAAAAAATCAATGTTAAAGGATGAGGAAAATATAATGTTAACAGTAAAAAGTTAGTAAGTAATTAGTATAACAGAGAATATGCATTGTTTAAATGAAAATATGTTTGCATAGATAAATCCAAAGAAAAATAAAATGGGACAAACCCATGGGATGGATTTATTAAACATAAACGTATTATAATTGTATGAAATAAATATGCATGTAGATGAAAAAAAAAACAAAAACAACTATGTAAGAAAAAATAAGCTTTGTTAATGAAAATGTGTTATAGATAATATGTATAAAAAGAGGAAACTATGTAATCAATGTGGTTAAATGATAATGTATGTATAAACAAAATAATATATGGAAATAGTTTTTTTTTTTAAAGAAAATAAGTAAAAAAAAAAAAAAGTGGAATGAATCCACATAAGAGAAGAAAGTAAAAAAGTTAAATGAAAATTTAAGAAGTTATAGATGCAAAAAAGGATCTGCTGGTTTTGTAAACATTAAAGAACAAAAATATTAATATTAATGTTAAAGGATGAGAACAATATTATGTTAACAGTAAACATGTAGTAAGTAATGAGTATAACAGAGAATATGCATTGTTAAATGAAAATGTGGTAGATGAAAAAATTAAAAACAACTACGTAAGAAAAAAAAAAGCTTGTTAATGAAAATGTGTTACAGATAATATGTTTAATCAATGTGATAATATGTAAACAAATGAATAAATAAGTATATGTATACAGATGATTAAACAAACATTGTAAATATAATGATATGTATAGTGTATAGTGAAAAATATATGTAAAGAGAACAGTGGTTTGGAAATAAAAGTGGGATGAACCCACATAAGATAAAAAAAAATAAACACTATACTTTAAAATGTTATTAATCATCTAAGACACTGTGAAACAGAGTAGGTTTAGTTTTTCGAATGTCTAGCATTTTCAATAATGGTAACCGACAGAAAACGTACAAGGAGAACGTCCTTCTAAAACCTTTTTACCCGAGTCATTATCATTCCGAGAACCTTCGTTTACACTTCCTAGAGGGGAGCGAGCAAACTAGAGGTCTAACCCTCTAGTTAGACGTAATTGTTGTTGAATATTTGATATAAATTGTTAAGTTGTTCCATACTTTTGCAACTCCAACTTTGAACGATTATTTAATTTAATAGTCATAGTGGGGTATTATATATCTGTTATATAGAGGAAATTGACAACTTTAGCCTTATATTTACAATTTACAATTCTGTGAGAAGTGACAATTTTAGAACATTGTGTACAAACAACAATTTATGCACACATATTTAAAAAAAAATATTTAAAGAATTTAATTTTTAGTGGCGGCCATTTTGAAATCCAAGATGGCCAACAGATTATCGCTTTACATAGTTAGGATTGTATAATGGGTACAGTAATACCATCAAAACGGTCTTTTTCCGCATTCATAATTTGTATTATTGGTGATATTCTGATTTTTAATAGGGTTATTTGAATGTTGGCGGGCATCTTGAATTTGGTCCTTTAAATGTCTTTTGAAAAAATGGCAACATATTTTTTTTCATTCCTTATATTATCAAGATATGAAATAAAGTCAAAGTTTGCTTTTAACAAAAAATATACACGACATTCATATAAACGACATACCAGCCTACACTACTGGTCTTGTTCTCCACGTACTATTCCGACTACGACTACTAGAGCCCATAGTGAAAGTTGTCGGGACTTCACGAAGAGGAAAGAATATACAGGATTATTTAAACATGTTCTACTTAGGCCTAAATATTCATATTTATTCAATTGCATAAAAGGGGAGAGTAGAAGATAGCAATAAACAAAATAAAGTAAAATAATAATAATAATAATCAGATTTCGTTCGATTTTAGATTTCAGATGCCTTGGACATGAGTTCATTACAGATGTATTGTCCCCCTGAAAAATAATGTTTACACTTTTTGTTTTGAATATGCCATATCACATAATAGTTATCCACTTTGACCATAAATTGGATCTAACAAAATTGTGATTTAAGGCAAAAAAATGGTCAAATTGGCTTCCAGATCAATAGATTTTTCGTTGAATTAAACCATTAATTATGTTATGTTAAGTGAAAACATTTTTTTTTTTTCGTTTTTTTTACGGAAGTAATTTGAACTGTTTGAACTACAAAATAACCTATTCAAAGTCTGATTTAATTAATTTTCATTCTTAATGTTTTTGAGAGACAATACATCTTTAATTCATAATAATAATAATAATAATTCATATATTAAATACAGGAGTTGTTTAAGCTTGTGTAGTGTTGGGCTAGATTTGCTTGATATTATTATCTATATATAAATTTACGTAAGGGCAAAATTCGGTAAATCTCGGTTTATTTCTAGAATTTTAACTCGATGGTATATAAAGTTGGTTCATACTTTCGGTACTGATTTTAACCATCTGATGTAACCCTGTTTACTAATTAAATTGAGTTAGGTAATTAGTTATTGACGATTAAAACGAATTTAGGTTCAACGATTTGCCCCAAATAGGGGTGTTTTCCGATCGTGGTATACACTGTCTAATGGATGTCCATCTTGAAAAATACCCGCCACAAAAATACGAGGAGGCTTCGCATTTTCCTATCTCCTCCTACGATAATTATTTTTAATAGCTGAAAACTGGTTGAACAGCTAGGGTACAGCATCATAATGTTGAAGACAGGCCGATTTTCTTAAAAAAATACTATTTTGATAGATTTAATATACGATTATACAAATGTATTGATTTGCGATGAATGGAACATTCCAATCTCTGTTTCACAAAATGTCTATTCCCTCAGGCGTCGTAAAGGCAAGTACAGTACTGTATACTCGAAATTCGATCCATTTTTGTTTTCAATCTGTGCTGCAGAGGTTGGATATAATTTTTTTTAAACGGATAATGAGCTAGCGTTTTCACTCGCCGTGTATTATGTACAAATATTTATTATTGCAGTTAAACCACCCACATCATCACCTTTCCCTCACTGGCATGAGTAGCGTTGTAAAACCAGTAGAGAATAGGCCTACGGTACATCACATGCCCTAAACGCAGAACAACTTTGGTGGGTAGGGTAGGAACCAACTTAAGTATGAATTGGCTCTAAGAAACAATTGAAAACCATTAGGCCTACTAATTAAGTTGAGTTAGATAATTTAATATTTATTGACGATTAAATCGAATTTATGATTTTCCCCGAATAGAGGTGGTTTTCACAAATTGTTTTACATTATATTATAAACATATACACGTCGTAGTGATGTATCGTTACATGTGCTGTACTATTTCAATCGACTAGGACGGTGATAGTTTCAACAAAGTATTACATCGCAATGTTTTACTGTGTTTAGTGGTATATTATTTGTAAAACATGAAAGCAATTAATATTTCATTACTAAATGGATAAAGAATATATTTTAACATTGTTCCTCTTTGCACCCATCCTCTTCCCCATCCCTCAACCCTAATGTTACATACAAAACACAAATTAAGTTTGTTTAAATTTGACTTAAACAATTGGTCTTATTTTGTGACAAGTTTCTCTTTCGGAAGTAATAGGGTGCTAATTTTAGTTGAGTACATAAATCACAGTGTCTATTTATTCGTTCCTGTAAACGACATGTATTATTGTCCTGCGGTACGTACATTTGAAATCGCCAGTTTTTTAACGCTGAAATTATTATGTATTCGAGAACCATCTGTGGGCACGACCTAGATGGTACGCGAGCGAAGCGAGCGTACCATCTAGTAGTTTTAAATTCAAACAGATAATATTAATAGGTTGTTCAATAATCTGTGATTGAACTTATTATAAAACGTTTCTAAAATGTAAAAGTCGACTGATAAATAATTGAATAAACATATTGAATTATTTGAAAAGTCCTAGAGTTGTATTTTGTTTGAAACTAACCCTACATTGTTATTGCAGGTATTAATATCAATATTAACATAATTATATCAATTATTAATTACTATATTAATATCCCAGAGCATGTCCTGTCCCTATTTCATCGTGTATTTTTTTTTTAAACACAGTATTTTTGTAATAATTGATTGCTTAAGCCTTCAAGCTCAGATTTTCAAATGAAGACGCAGCGCAAGCAAGCTGTCCAATGAAAAGCGACAGTGCGAATTATCCATCATTTCATTTCATTTATTTTGTCTCCATAAAAATACAAGAAAACATCACACAAAACCAGGCAGAGACAGGATTCCTAAAAAGCGAACTTAATCACATCGCGTGTGATTGGTCAAATAATTAAAGCTCAGTTCCCACTAGCGACGCAACGTAACGCAACCTACGCAACGTAAGAAAATGCCCTTCCAATAAAAGTGTTTGCCCCCGCCTCCGTGAAATCAAACCAGCGATTTTTGCAGCAATGATGTTGCGTCGTCGGTTCCAACTTGTGATTACGCAATACATAACTTTGCGTCAATACGTCGCTGCGTTACGTTCTAGTGGGAACCACGCTTTAAGCGTGGTTCCCACTAGCGACGCAACGCAAGGACGTAACGCAACGCAAGTGAATTGACCAATCACAAGTGATGGCTTATTCGCTTGTGATTGCTAACTGTCTATAACTTCGCTTGTCATTGGTTAAAACGCTTGCGTTGCGTTTACGTCCTTGCGTTACGTTATATTGGGAACCAAGCTTTACGTTGCGCTTACGTCCTTGCGTCTCTTGTGGGAAATACGCATTAGTATTGCGCATTAATTTTTAAATGTTTAACATTTAACATTAGTTTCAACAGACATGAAGCTGATGCAGTTATCTCATTATTTGTCTCTTAATTTTGCGTTGATTTGTGGTAAAACGTAACATCTGTACAGATTCAAATAATCTTTATTGCAATCATAATATTTATAAAATAAATAGGATTGGATAATTACAATTCATATAAATACAATTGAACTATTACCATAACACACATAAAATTACCTACTACTAAAAACTCACTTTCGATAATGTATAACACTGAATTACACTTAGGCCTATAGTTCTAAAATTAATAGCACATAAATTAAAATGTTTGAAAAGTATTGCACCTGTGTAAAATAATTGAGTACAAGCAGGAAAAATAATACAATATAATATTTAGAAAAATCTAAATAATGGTTCAGGAAATAGCGGGTTAGTTCATGTGCATATAAAAAGGGACGAGATTCAGATTCATTGATAGTTGGCAAATAGACGGTTTCACCACCCGATTTTAACGACAAACCCATTCTTCCAGTGATGGACTTTCAATAACAGGAACAATAGAATATCTTAATAACAGCATAGAGATATTATAGTGCACTATAATATCTCTATAACAGATTCAGCGGACTGGAATAATAGTACCGGTATATCAGCCATATTTTATGTAATACGTACGGTATATTTCTGCTGTTCACAAATGCATTGTCTTGTGTAGGTTGACTATCAGTAATACCTTTGTGTTAGGATTACCATACTTTCAATATTTTTGTAAAGAATTCTTAACAATATTAATGTTATGCACAACTACATCAGACAAATTCAACAATTGTTAAACTTTATAAATAAAAGAAAAAAGGCAGAACGCATTTGCGAAACAGAAAATTATTAGGGACTTTTAGATTTAGCGAACGTGCACACACGGGTGGTAGTCGACTCATGTTCTCGTCGACATATGAACATTTAGATTAAGTTGACATTTACGTGCCGGTGAGTGTGTAGCTTGGGCTTAGATCATTAATTTTCTGAACAAAGGCTGGCGTCCTAGTGATAAGAGCCAGTCCATAACCTGTATCATTAAAAGCTTTATTTAAAATAACCAATACAAAACAATAATTCACAGTTTAGAAATATAATTTGACTGAAATTCACTTTACTACATTCGCAGAAAATCATCGCGAAATTCTCGGCAATGATTTTGGGTAAACTTTTGCAGTGTTATGACGTCATACGTCTACTGGTACTCTACTATTGACAGTTGCAGACATGTATCTATAAGATGACTGTCAATAGTCAGTTAAGATCTACCTAATGACAGTTGCAGACATGTATCTAGATGACTGTCAATAGTCAATTAAGATCTACCTAATGACAGCTGTAGAAATGTATCTAGATGACTGTCAATAGTCAGCTAAGATCTACCTAATGAAAGTTGCAGACTTGTATCTAAATGACTGTCAATAGTCAGTTAAGATCTACCTAATGACAGTTGCAGACTTGTATCTAAATGACTGTCAATAGTCAGTTAAGATCTATCTATTGACAGCTGCAGACTCTTATCTAGATAACTGTCAATAGTCAGTTAAGATCTAGCTAGCGTAATTGTGCATTTTTTTACCATTTTTATTCAGATAAAAACAGTTGTATAGTACAGATTTTTATGATGTATAGGCCTACATAACAAAAGTAAACCTTTTAAAAATATGTTTATATCTTAGACTCGCCGCCGTCTACTGCAGCTTATACAAATCCCGTTTATCCAAACACGGTAAGTTTGTTTTATGTGTTTCATTCGTGGGTATAAACACGAAATAATTAACAATAGCGCTATCCGTAATTCACTGTCTGTAATTTGATTTGGCTACTTTATCGTATAGCGCACATTCCAACAATTAACCAATCATCAATCAGGAAAAAGATCAGTTTTGATATCTTAACTTTATTTGATAACTATAGGCCTATATTTTGTATTTTAGCCTGAGTACCCCCAAGCCGGGCCTGCAGGTTTCGCTAACTGCACCGTCCAGCCCGTACCAGTGACCACAATAACCACTGTGAGAACTAAGCCTAAGACTTACCTCGTTCTATCTATAATTGTCACTTTATTCTGTTGTTTACCATTGGGAGTTATTGGGATTGCCTACGGTATAGAGGTAAGTTTTTATTTTTAAATCAAAAGTCTTTAAAATATACACATTTTAATTTAATGTACAAATCAAATACTTTAAAGAAATCTCTGTGAACTTTGTCGTTTACCAATTTTTGTTGTTTCTTTTAAATAGGCCTACAATTTGCATATAGGCCTATTAAATACAAACATAATCTTGGGTATATGAAAGTAATAATCGATAATGTGTTTACAGACATTTTTGATTGGGTATATCTAACTGTATTTCAATCTTTCGATTTTGTTTTTTAGAGTTCGAGTAAATTTGACAGAGGTGACGATGAAGGCGCCCTGAGATCATCTATTACGGCAAGGAACACGTCGATTGTTGGTCTCGTGTGTGGTTTAACTTTTATTTGTCTTAACGTCATAACACGACTTGTATTGTTTTTTACGTACTATTAAAATATACAGGGTTATTTAATCATTCCATTCTATTTAATATACAATTTTGTTCAAGTGATTAAAAAAAATGGAGAGTATACAAGAAAACAATAAAATCACAATAAAAAGCAATAGACCTACATAATACAATATACAAACACATTTTAAAATACTTAGATAATGTTTATATGACCGTTGTTAATGAGTGAGGTTTTTTTTATGGTATGCATAGTCAATACATTTTAATAGTATTTTTACAGTTTGACGACAATGACTAGACTATTACAGATATTATTTGATAGGCAGAAGTTGCTTCTTTTTAGTAGGGGTTCTTTAGCACGAAATGTTTTGATAAAAGCATCATTAAGCATGCATGTTGTATGGATGGTACTTCAGTTTCAGTTTCAGATTTTATTTCACACAAAATATAACACAATACATACATTTTTCATTTTTTTAAAATATAAATGATAAAAAAATGTGTGTGGACATTGCATTAAGTCATTTGGCTTTAGGTCTGAACCTCCAAATGAAACAAATATATATGTATGTAAAAATAGTAATGACTGAAATAAGCAAGAAAAAATACAATGTATGCACTTATAAAAAAGAAAAGGAAAAAAAACTAAAGTTCATAACTATATGAATTAATAATTGTTTATATATATAATTTTTTTTTTTAAACCTAAAGTATTTAACAATTTAAGATTAAAAGGCATATAGTATTCCATAAATATGGTCCATTAAATAAAAGATGTCCTACGTAATAAAATAGAAAACCTTTCATAAATGATTTTTTTTTTTAATTTGAAGACCATATATTTCGCTCTTGGTTGGGTCCGCCCTTATTTCTTTTATTTCATGTAGGACATGTCTACTAAATTTGTTGCTTTTATCAAAAGTGAACGGTCGACCTTTTATTCGTGCCAAGAACCCTACTCTAATGTTAGGTATTGCTTAATACAAATATATCAGGAGGAATGTTACCGTGTTTCCGTTATCAGACATAGGATGTATGATCAAACTTTAAAAACACATTTGTCTATTCGTTTTAATTGTTATTATTAGGGCCTACTCAGAGTGCAATCATGTACACAAAGGTTGAAAATCTAATTAGGCCTATCTAATATTTTTAATTAGCTTGGTTTGTACGGTTTAGGGACTTTTATTACTTTTTAATTACTTCTATGATGACAATAATTTTACTAAGCTATTAATTATTCTACGGAGCAGAATAGCTCTTTTTGCAGTTGTTATTAATTTAAACTTACAGACAATATAATTTCTCTTTGGACAATGTAACAAATGACGCATATTATATGAAATATTAAAAATACATTACTGTGTTTCAGTTTTCCATTTTTAAAAATTTATTTCAGTGTTTAATTAATTAAATCTCTAAGTCTCTAATGAAAATGTCAAAAGAATGTAGGAGGCGTATAGTACGATATGCCGTGTAATTGGCGTTTCATACCTCTTCTCTTTCCGTCCGTGTTTGTTGATGTGTGACGAGCGGAAATAAACAAAGTTGTCTCAGCTCCGCCTCCTCCTCCCATTTATTACTCATTTAATTAAAATGGAAAACCAAACTTATCAAAATGTTACTGGAAAAAACGAACGTCATGAAACGTTGAAAATAAGATTCATTAAATTTCTAAAGGAGTGGACTCATGTGGTATGCTTGATAAGTGCTATTTTTAAGACCTCTTAGTCTTATACTAAACAGGCTCTGGCCTAGCCTACTACCTAGCCTACTAGGCCAAGCCTCTTCTGCCTAGGCCTAGCTAGGTAGGGCCAGGGGATCCGGGCCAGGCTAGTTGGCCTCCCTCTGTACACTGTAGGCCGCCTACACTAGCTAGTAATAATTCCATTACATCATAATATGTAGGCCTAATTAAATTAGGCCCTATTTGATTGGTTTTGTTATACCAAACAGAATGAGCTCCCAAATAACAATAACATTCTGAAAACTATTTTTTTAGACTACCTAGGCCTAGTAGGCCTAGTATTTAATAAATCTCAAAATAAAGGCTTTTTTTATTATAATACATTTTTTATTATATTAATTTGATTTATTTTACCTCCTTTTTTTTTCATGTAGGTTTTATGGCTTTTAGCAAATCTTATATTTTGGTTAGTGGTTTATTTTGAGTATGAGAATGGCCCAGAATACTACTATATCCGATTATTAGCTGGGGTGAGTATGTTTACTAACAAATATATGTCATTTTAAATGTAAAGAAAAATGTGTGTTTATTCATCGTCGATCGTTATCTCGTCCTAGTGTAAATGGGCTGTAAACTCACTGTCTGTAATTAATTACATTCATACAGCAATATTTTTAATGGTACACGCCCACATTTTGTTATGTGTCAAATAATAGGGCAATTCACCAATTTTTGACACATAACTGTTGATGATATTCAGATTCGATTAGATATCATATGATATAAGTCATTCATACATATAGTACAATGATAATTGTTTTCTTGGCAAAAAACACAAAAAAAACAATAAACATATAATATTTACATTCATGATCAACATGGAACTTAACATGATCAAGCAATATAGAATACAAAAAACCTAATGACCTATCTTTGGAACTCATTGTTGTGTAGTCTAATAGCGCTAAGTAAGAATGAAAAGTTATGTCTATTTGTTTTAACTGGAATAGATTGACACTATAGTTTATACAATTAGTAAACCAATTTTGTTTACAGTTAGATACAGGCCCACTGTAATACAGGCCCTACTGTAATACAGGCCCACTGTAATACAGGCCCTACTGTAATACAGGCCCACTGTAATACAGGCCCACTGTAATACAGGCCCACTGTAATACAGGCCCACTGTAATACAGGCCCACTGTAATACAGGCCCACTGTAATACAGGCCCTACTGTAATACAGGCCCACTGTAATACAGGTCCACTGTAATACAGGACCACTGTAATTTCTACATGAAGTTTACAAAGAAAAAAACCCAGACTAATTAGGCAATAAGTGTATCTTCACTACCTAACAAATACTTATATATTTTAACATCTTACCTTCCACAGTACAATTGTTGAGAATGCATCTACAGAAAAGATAGAGATTTTATAATTAATACTCCAACTTCAGGCTTTTCTTTTACTTCTACTGTATACTTTATTTTTCAACAGAAGTCACTGCCATTTGCAAAAGCCTGCGCCGCCTGTCTGAATCTCAACAGTATGCTGATTATCTTTCCTGTTTGTAGAAATCTTATTTCTTTTTTCAGAGGATCCGTAAACACCCAAGCAGTAAGTACTGTATAAAAAATGAGAAAAATACAAAATGAGAAACAGCTTCCCCCCCACCCCAAAGTTTACAATGCATCTAATCAAGGCAATCTAATAACAGGATGTTGAGCTCTGGAGATCAAAGGGATTATCTGTGGCTGCGACACTATCAGTTCCACGCCACTTAACACCGTTAATAAAAGACAGGATTTTCCACTGAGAATATGTACTGTACATAGTAAAGTTCTGTTGATATTTGTTGCAGCCAGACATAAGATCAAAGGACTGTTACGAGTTCCTGTTGTTAGATTGCTTTGGTCTGCATCTAATCATGACATATACGATTCAACAAAATCTGTATGCATGTTATTTTGTTCAAAAAGATGCAAGCTTAATGGTGATCCTGAATTATTTTTACGTAATAATTAATTTGTTACCACTATTAGCTTTGTCACATTATTAATAACAATGGCCCAAAAATATGATGGTGACACAATGCAGCAATATTGATAATCCATAATTCATATGTATTATCATTATTTATTATTTATTTATTTATTTATTTATTCGGTATAATAAAATACATCCAATTACAAAACGACAGTCAAGGACTGAAATAAATTGCATTACAAATATATAAAAATAGGATAAAATAGCTATACAAAAATATAACCATCCTATTAAAATTGAATATTGTACCATGCATTAAGAAAACAGACATGAATAAAAAACATCAAAACATGCACTTCTTAAATATCTTACAATACTGGGGTACCAGTAATTAAGTAATTTTAACAAGGAACCAAACAAGGCCCATTGAAAAACGAAACAAAGCTAATGGTTTAATTACAATAATACCATTGCGTATGATACCATGAAATACTTCAGTGCATCAGCTATGCTTTTTATTTTCCAAAATTAGTTTAACTATAATTAGTAATTGGGCAAATAAAACACACAAACGTACAACATAATATTTAAAAGCACAGAGAACTGGGTTTCTAGATTTAAAAGTCTGATCTTTTTGACAACTCTATGAGTAAATACTGCTGATTCAGTTATGTTAAATTTGGTAATGGCTTATTTCCAAGTTATGTATTACATTGTGTAAAGCTCTGTCTACACTATCAAACTAGTTTGATGTGATTTGTCCAAACATGATAGGGATATGCCTAAATATGGTACTGATATAACATCATCATGTTCATGTATGGGCACATCACATTTTGTTGTCACATAAAATTTGATAGTGTAGTCACTTTAGGTGGAAATTACTAATTTTGTTGTTTTTCTCTACACAGTGCTGTAAAAGAAGTGTACGACGTCTGCTCGACAAGAATTTGGTTTTCCACAAGACGTTAGCTTACGTCATTGTTCTTTTTACTCTTGGGCACATAAATGCACACTATTTTAATTTTCAACATTTATACAATGCAAAAGTATACCCAGAAAGTGAAATTGAGAGGACACTTAGTTCCCTATCGTATGGACAACCTGATACATGGGTTAATCCTGTGCAAGGGGCAACCAAGGTATTTTAATATTACTGTATGACTTGTTGATCTGGGTAGGAAATTAAGGGGTTGTGTTACACTCTGGTTGCATTAGCAATGGAGCATGGAAATATAGAGTAATTGTGGTACATGTGTACCTTGTACTTGTGTAATATGGTGGTATACAGTATTAGAACCCCTATTAAGAGGACAAAATCCTGTAAAGTGTCCCTTTAATAGAGTTGTCCCCTCAACAGGAGTTGGCCGTAGTGTTAAAACATAGTGCACCTTGTTTGTTTAACCAGAAAGTGTCCCTTTAATAGGAGTGTCCCCTCAATAGGAGTTAGCGTTAAAACATAATAGTGCATCCAAACATCCAAGCTCTAACCCGGCCCAACGTTGCTTAACTTCGGTAATCTGACGAGAACCGGTGTTTCAATGTGGTAATGATGAAGATTATTATTATTATATAATAATTATAGTATAAATGATGATTATTATTATTATTTCCAGACGGGTTATGGCCTTGGTGTTATTCAGCAAGTCCTTACCCGTGTGGCTGGATGGACTGGTGTTTTCATCACGATAGCATTGCTACTTATGTTCACCTCCGCAACTGAATTCATCAGGTTTCTATCTTTTTTGTGTCAGTAATTTTGTAACATTAATGCATCAATTGAGACGCCAAATTTGTTCACAAGATAAATACTTTTATTTTTTCCGCTCATTAAACAAACAGTGATGTTGTGTAATTTAAAAGTGAAAAGAGAAAAAAAAAGTTATAATAATAATAGTAATTATAGTAATAATAACTATGAAACCAAAAACCAAAACATCATTTTTGAAAGACAAACAAAAACATTACATTTGATTAATTATTAATTCTCTTTAAAAAAAACCCAAAAATTAGCGAAACAACCTGCTTGACAGTTTCGCTGTCGGATCGGCAGAAAAAATGACAAATATGTCATTAAACAGATTGACCTCTAGAGGTCCAATTCTGTCTAATGACCGTTATCGCTAATCTTTTTTTTTTTGAAAAAATTTAATCATTCATGAAAATTAGATGAACATTTTTGATAACATTACATTTGTTAACAGAAACTTTCTCCACTAATTTTATGAGACAACCTATGTATAATTAATTTTTTTTTGTGTCAATCATTTTGTAAAAATGCATCTTGTCGCCAAATTTGTTCATAAGATAAATTCTGTTATTTTTACTGCTCATTAAAACAAACGGGGATATTGTATAACTTGTATAAAGTGAAAAGAGAAAAAAAAAAGTTATAATAACTATGAAACCAAAAACCAAACAACATTTTTGTAAGAGAAATAGAAACACGAATAGTCTTCTGAAAATTTATTTTGGCACGGAATACACTTTTCCAAACTTTCCCCAACTTTCCCCACTAATTTTACACACCAGGAATTTTCCAAAATGTTAATATTTGTATTAACAAAGTTTAATTAACCGAAATAATGTGCTCATACACATTGTTGAGATGTTCTTGAGTTAATAGTACTTTATTTGTACTAACAAAGTTTAATTAACCGAAATAATGTACTCGTACACATTGTTGAGATGTTCTTGAGTTAATATTACTTTATTTGTACTAACTAAGTTTAATTAACCGAAATAATGTAGTCGTACACATTGTTGAGATGTTCTTGAGTTAATAGTACTTCCTAAGTTTAATTTTATATTGTTAAAATGATTGAGTGACTTATTAAATTTAAAATGTCTTTTGTTTCAGGCGGTCATACTTTGAAACCTTTTGGTTCACACACCACTTATTTGTAGTCTATTATGCGTTTTTAATTGCCCATGGATCTGAGTAAGTTACTAAAGTGTGGTATCTATAGTATTAATAATTCAATAATTATTATACAATAAAAAGGTATATTTACTGTATTGTAAATTTTTATCACTTTATCCACTTTTATTTCATTCTAATTTAAAGGCTTTTATCCAATTTTATTATTATGATTATTAAAAGTAGTTGAATATGTCCCCTGCCCCCATTCTCCACAATGCCCAACCCCCATCCTGGATCACTGTATTATGATTTACTGTAAGATTATTTGATTATTTTCTCACTGGCGAATGAGTGGCCAGACCGAATGAGTGGCCAGACCGAATGAGTGGCCAGACCAAGTGAGTGGCCAGAGCGAGTGAATTGCCAGAGCGAGTGAGTGGCCAAGCGGTTAAGACAGAGGAACCGTAATACCTTGCCATATTAACATCGGCAAGGCTTCAAGCCTCACTCGTTCCATTGTTCTGATGGTAGAACGAGTCTTCTCGGATAAACACTATGAACTGTGGGTCCAGTGTACACATCTGGCTCATGTGCACTTTAAAGAACCTAGTACATCTTTCGAGACGAGTAGGTGTAATACTGTATACACACACAGCCACTTCATTACTCATCAAGAAGGCCCCTTGATTGTCAGCATACGCTTAGGTTCACCTTCTATAAATAAGGTGAAAAAACACATTTTGCAATCTCAATTTTTACCTACACGGCTCCTTTTGTTACAAGACCTAATATTTTTCTTATAAACATCCTGTAAGCGCATCCGTTGTTTTTTTGCAGAGGAATTATACGTTATCAAACAAACGTTGACGAACACGATCCAACATTCTGTGCGGATTATCCTGGTAGTTGGCCGGAAATGAAGGAATGTAAAACGGAACCATTGTTTTCCGGTGGTGAATCAACGGTACTGTATCTATCCAAACTAACAGCTTAAATAAAATTATTTTTAAGTGCTATTAGTTGGGAACGTCACTTGAATTGGACTTTTTTTGTTTTTTATAATATAAATTTTACTTTTTATTGGTTTGGAACTTGATTGATAACTTGATTACTTTGTACTCTCTTGTTTTCTTTCAGAGCTGGAAATGGGTGATTGCACCATTAATAATCTATTTTATAGAGAGAATTGTCAGGTTTTATCGTAGCATACAGACAGTCACGATAACAAAAGTAAGACAATTATAAATCAAATATTAATCAAACAGTGGCCTGATTTCCCTAGTTTAGGAAACCTAAGTGGCCCTCCCAGTTCCAACGCTGGAGGCCTCGGATGTTTCTGGCCTTTTCAGCATATTTTAATGCCTGGGCACTGCTCATGGGCCCCTATAAGCTCTGGGTTTCTGTGTTTAGCTATTGGGCGCTCATAGCCGTTACACCACTGATAACAAACCATAACAAACAAGTAATTCGCATTGGGAGTCGCTAGAATACTGGCCACCTGTCGTTCATGCATCTACTAAAAGCACAGAGCTTGAACTGATGCCTAGGGTTAGAATCAAGCCGAAAGAAGCAGCACCCTATGATTATTAAATTATTAAATATTATCCAGAACAATGTGGTTGCCGGAACTACAGTATTTTATGTTATTCATTGATTAATGTGTAATTGAGTAAACAATTGAAAAGAATTAGTTCCCACATTTGTCCGTCCTTATTCAATTTGGTTTCCAGTGTAAACACTGATCATAATAATAATCAATTGTTATTATTCTAGGTTATTGTACACCCGTCCCAGGTCATTGAACTACAAATGAAAAAGCCTGGGTTTGCTATGTTGCCTGGCCAGTACATATTTATTAAGTGTCCAAAGTTGTCCAACTTGCAATGGCATCCATTTACGCTGACATCCGTGAGTAATTCTGTTTAAAAAAATTTTTTTTTTCTTTTAAACCATATATTTAGTCGTATCATAATCTAATATACAGTACTACATGCCTACAATATTCTTATTATCCATAATTTATTCAGTGGATTTATGTTTTCTTTAGTGTCAAATTATTTATGGAAGCTTACCCACCCCATATCTTTTGTATATATTTGTGTTATGCTGTTTATAGTTAATTAAAATTTAAAATTAAATCATAATTAGTTTCAAAACTCCCAATTTTACATTTGGCAAATAAACGTGAGAAATGAATAACTATCAATCATATTATCAACAGCCACAAATGGAGTCAATTTGGTTTAAAATCAATATAAATATATTTACAATAACTGTACTTCCAAACTTTGTCATTATGTAATGTGTTTTTTTTTGCAGTCACCAGATGAAGATTTTTTTAGTGTTCACATTCGTACTGTAGGAGACTGGACCCAAGCTCTTGCAAAAGCCTGTGGTGCCAACAGTGAGGACGAGATATATATGATGCCATCAAAACTACCCAAGTACGTACAGTATTCACACTAGCTATTTGAAACTGTGTAGAGATGTTGATTATTGAATCTAAAATAACCAGAACTAATACCCTTTTCACACCTGCATAAATTGTTACAACGTGTTAAAAATTGTAACCAGTTTTGATCTCCTGATTTATTACACGTTACACATATGTGAACCGCAAGAAATCTCGGGAGAAAGCATACAGTAGTTGATTACAGCGCCATGAGCAATGGATGTTGGAATGGCGCTATATAAATCGAACGATTGATTGATTGATACTATGATTGGTCAGTTTATTACCAGGGCAATACACGTGCACCCAGGAACAACTTGAGACATCTCAGAACAAAAAAACAGGCCTCTCATAGGTGACGGTGTTTTTCACATAAAATTGTCTTCACACCATGCAAACCTGGTTACAACTTTGTTACCTTTTGAAGGTGTGAAAAGGGTATAAGTGTGGTTAAACTAGAATAAAATAATCTCAATATTTTGCATGACTTCAAAGCAATTTAAAGTTTAGAAAGCGTGGCATAATTTTCATTCTGCATATTGCAATCTGTGTTATCTTTACAGAATTGCAGTTGATGGACCATTTGGAACTGCAAGTATCGACATATTCAAATACCAAGTTGGTATGTGTGTGGCAGCCGGTATTGGTGTAACACCATTTGCTTCAATTTTAAAGTCAATATGGTGAGCCTATTAAAAAATGTGATCTTTTTTGCTAATACCTGTAGTTCGATAACATTAGTTCTACCAAACAGATGGTTAAAAATGATGTGAATTTGTAGCCTATTTGGGTTTTTTTTTTTTCATTTAAATTGCAATAAAGCTAACTAGATAATTTTATTTTATGTATTTAGTCACATGTGACCTGTTAGGTGGTAATTCCAGGGATACAGGGGCTATTTTGTGAACCAGGGTAACCCCCTAATCGTCTCTAATAATGAACTGGGTTCTTTAAAGTACACACAAACACACTGTGTACACAGGACCTACAGTTTATAGCCCTTATCCAAGAAGACTTGTTCCACCACCAAAACTGGGAGCGAGTCAGCCTAAAACCTTTGCCAATATGGTTTTCTCTTTTGGTATAGTTAATGTGCCTTAACCGCTCAGCCATTTGACTCACTCAGTATTTATTACCTAATTTAATGAATTACTTATTTTCAGGTACCGATTACTAAACAATTCAGAAGATTTGAAACTTAAGAAAGTATATTTCTTTTGGATTTGTCCGGATACAAACGCATTTGAATGGTTCTCGGAGTTACTTGAACGATTTGAAAGCGATATGATTGAGAAAGGTCACGCAAACTTCTTAAATTATAATATTTATTTGACAAGAGGTTGGAGTTCGAAGCAGGTATGTTTATTTATATTAATATCTGTATATACTAATATTAATACCGAGTTGAAACACAGGTTCTCGTCAGATTACCAAAGTAAGCAACGTTGAGCCCAGTTGCTTTCTGGAAGGGAGACCATCTGGGAAAGCGCGTCAGGTGCTGTATATACCAGAGAGTGATGGTATAATGATAATATCGGACTAGCATGTGATAGGCATGGGTTAAAGCCTATCTGTACCATACTGATTGTATCCTTAGGCAAGATTTTTTATTCTCATTGGATGGGATGTAAAGCCGTTGGTCCTGTGTATATGTTGCATGTTAAAGTAATGGTACACTATTCTAAAAAGAGTTGGAGATAGTCTCTTGGTGTGGTTACAAGCTTTTTTGCAGGTGTGAAAAGGGTATTAGAGTGAGAATTTTCACTCCCAACACAAGTGTCTTTAAAGGAAGGTACAGTAACTCCAAATAAAGAGAGATAAAGAGAGAATTTGGCATTTTGATCTATTTAATCATTTTCAAGAATCTGAATATAGAACATAGTATAATACAATTATATATAACTTTTTCTTTTTTTAGGCTAAAAATATTTATTTATTAGAAAATGAAAACACAGATGCAATTACAGGATTAAGACAAAAGACACACTATGGTCGTCCCAAATGGACGAGTATTTTTCCGGAGATTGCCAATGAAAACCAAGGGTAAGTTTTTTTACTTTTTATAAAAAATAGGCACCATCTTCGCTGCTTCTGGATATTGCCATTTTTAAAATGTTTTATTTTTTATGTTGTTTTTTAATCTGTTATATACTATAGAAGTTCAAACACACATTTATCTTTATATTACTTACCATTTAAAGATATATTGTTTCCCTAAAAAAAAATTTTTTTTTAATATTCCATTTTAATTCCAAACCTGGGCAGATGAAGCTCGTTAGCCGTGATTACGGCAATTCTTCTAGGAGAAGGACACTCTGACATAACACCTACGACCCAAGGACCTCGCTGTCACCGTCTCAGTTTTTCTAGGCTATGGCAGATGAACCCTGGGTTTAAAGGAGTGCACTGCGCACACTGTACTCCACTTTAAAACCCCATTGCGCAGGCGTGAAGGACAAGTCACCGTCCTATATTTTATATATATTTAAAAGAAAAAAGAGAAAAAACCAAAATGCTGAACCACAACCACAAGAGTTGCACCCGACATTCCTCTGCAGCCATTGTGGACGGACATGCCTTTCTCGCATCGGACTTGTAAGCCACAAACGAGCCTGTGACAGACATGGACAAACCCCTTCATAAAATCTTCGTTCGCGAAGCAAAGCCAAGAAGAAGAAATAGTTATTAACTTTAAAAAAATTGGATTAATAAAAAATTATTTACCTGAAAAAATAGAAAAGAGTCAAATTGTTGCTTTTTGGTTAAATGTAACAGTTTATTTTGTCTTTTTATAAGCAAAACCATTGTTTTTATATTTGTTATGATAACTTTGTTAAAACTACAAAATAATCTAAAGTCAGATTTTTTTGGGAAAAATACATCTTTAAACATTTAAATGTATCCTTATAATCAGCGAATTAATATTTTTAGTATTATTATTTTATTTATTTTCATAGGATTGACACAGGTGTATTTTACTGTGGTCCAAGTGGCTTGTCGGAAATTCTACATCGTAACTGTGAACTACACTCCACCATTTCTCGTGAGGCTGGTTGTCGATTTTTTTACAATAAAGAAAACTTTTAATTTCCATTTTTTAAACAATCAATTTAAACTGTCTTTTTCAAAAAATGTTAATGGCAACACATTGTAGTAATTCAAATTATATATTTTTACATAGTAGATAAGCATATTGTATTAAAAATAACATAATGTTATACTTAAGGATTAAGTAAAGTACAATTTTTGAAGTTAGGTCTTTAAAAACAAATTTGAAAAACCCAAATTAGGATTTCATTCAATTTTTAGATAATTAAAGACCCCTTCCCTGCAATTTTGGAAGTTTTTTGGAAAATAATACATATATATCACTTTAAAAACATTAAACCATGTCATTCCTTGTCTTAAACGTCCGTTTTATGGTAAATTATGATAAAAAGTGAGAAACAATGCACTACCTAAGTAGCTCGCGGCGATCGACCTCTCGTGGACGGTCTTAGGCCTAGCCTAGCTAGGCTTAGTTTTGTAGGCCTAGCTGGTAAACATCGGTAACGTACGAACATCGTACGCGAGCTATATACCTAGCCTGACGTTGTATAGTTGCTGCATTAATTGTCTTTCTATTTTTGCCAGACTCCGTTGATACAAATTGGGGAAAACCCGATATTTTCGCTGAAAAGTTAGGAGTCTTCCATTTGTTTTGGCTTCACGATCGATCGAAAAGTGGGCGAATTACAGGTGAAAAACAAAAATATCAATCCGCGCGCAATGCATTTTGGGATTTATAGCGGGCCGCTAATATTATTAGAATCGGCTTATTTTTCACATTTTTAACCGTTTAAAGACGAAAAAAGTTATCGCAATAGGACCATATAGTATTATTTTTACATTAAATATAGTTTGTGATCTTAAATTAGATCTAAAAAACGTAGGGAATGGGGCTTTAAATAAGAATATTTGATAAAATCTGACACAGTTTTATACTTGCAAGAATCGAGTACATTACATGCTGATAATGTTTTATATATAAGTTTCAAATCAAAAAGCCATCCAAATAAAGATTCCGTTCAGTGTCTGAATACCCTGATAAACAATTCAATTTCAATACTTAATTTTATTTGAAAATCTTAAGACAGACCAAAACCAAACCAAATGCCTATCTAGGAAGAAGACATTTTGCACTTTTATATATTTATTATTTAAGGTTTAGATACCAAGGTTTAAGTAAGTCTCTGTCTCTGATTATAGTACAACCCCTCCTTTGAGACATCCCTATTAAGGAGACACTTTATCTCAAAATGAGGGGCAATATGTTTCAACACTACATCCCTTACTCAGAGGACAATTTCAATGTTTTGGTTAGTGTACCCTATTCAGGGCACACCCCTATTAAGGGCACGATTTGTTGGGTCCCAAAGGTCTCACCTTATTACTACTGTATAATACAATATTCTTGTTATAAACACAAAAACTTTCACTTAAATTCTGTGCTATTACATCCAAAGAAACTGTTTTGTATTTAAATGTTGATTAGATGTAAAATGTATGTTTTCTCTGTATGTAATACTTTGTCTTTTTCATCCATTTTAATACTATTATTACAAATCAAAATAAAAGTGTGCTTGCTTGTCCAAAACATTTCCAAATATACTAACATTTCTGCACAAGTTGTAGTTTATATATAGTTTGTGATTGTAATAAATTACCATTCCTTATTGAACATTCTAAGAGTTCGTGACAGTGATGAAGTAATTTAAAGTAGCTGTTTTTATTATTAGTATGCTGCCGACTTGATTTCCCAGTAAAATCCATGGCAGAGCTCATCCCTACTAGAACCAATCATGGATTCAATTCATTGTACACCCTCTGCACTCCTTCGAACCATATACCCTACACTCCCAGCAACTATGCCCCTAGTGACACTCCTGCCAACCACACCTTTTGCACTCCTACCAACCACACCCTCTGCACTCCTGCCAACCACATACCCTACACTCCTGGCATAATTCCCCCTAGTGACACTCCTACCAACCACACCTGCACTCCTGTCAACAAGCACTCCTGCCGACCAAGCCCTTTACACTCCTGTCGACCAATCCCCCACCCGTATTTAACCAAATAGTTTTGATTGGCAGTTTAAACCTATTAGATATTTTTTATGTTGTTTTATGTTATTCTCATTATACTAAACATTCCAATATAATTCATTCCTTGTATTTATTGTACTAATAACACAAGTATGTAATCATATTAGCAAATTAAGTATTGTTGTACATTTATCAACTTCCTATGTATAGTCTTAATTAAATGCACAATATTTGACTTTTTTTAAACACATTTAGTTACTTATTATTTGAACTATTTAATTGCAATATACAGTTTTTTTTAAATTAGGGCACAATGTTTTTCAAAATAAATTCAGAAGTAAACAACTAAACTATATTCATCTTGATTTTATGATATTTGAACTATATTTTCTACAAAATAAAGTTTTTAATAAAATCTGATATTGTGTATTCTATTTTTGTTATGATTGTCATATGTTGCATATTTATACATAACATTTTTTTTTCAATAATGTTCAGCAAAAAGGCGTTACGTGTGCATCTATTAACATTCAGAAATACAAATGGAGGTTCAGAAAAAAGTTAAAGCATTTTACGTTTTTGTCTCAATTGGCGTGCCATACTAAAATGTATGCATATCTTTGTTCGTTGGTGGCGCCAAACTTTAAAAAAATGCGCAAAAGAAACGAGATAAACACTAGTTGTAAGTTGATTTTTGCAATGATTTTACATGTTTTTAGTTGTATTTTGCATTTTTTTAAATATATATTCATAAAACAGGTTTATGTAGGTACCAAATGGGCCACAAACAATTGGCAAACATCCAATAATTTTCCCTAAACTTACTACATCTAGCCTAGGCCTAGTTAGGCCTAGGCATAGCAAAACTACTTTTTTGTAACTAGCTATGCCGGAAAAAGGCTTCTGCTCCGCGTATGACCAGAGTGTGACATATAGGCCTAGGGCCTGTGTATATCTGTAGTTTAAACTTTTAAGTTAAAAGCAGTGTTTGTGGGTGTAACACTAGATCCAGGAAATTTACCAATTTTTTGTTTCAATTTACAATTGTTTAAATAAACATTTCAATACATTTACATACATGTACTTTATTACTTCTGTACTGTATATTAGGCCTACTATACTAGGTCTACTAGCTTAGACTAGATAGTAAGTAGGTATATAATATTAATTATTGAAATTTTGATTTGAATGAATAAAGAAATGTAATTTATCACATTCAATCATGAAGCCTAGAACAGTCAGTGTCTACTATTCTAGGTAGGCTTACCTAGGTAGTAGGTTTATATACTACTAAAACATAATTTTGATGTTGATAATATTTGTTACCAATTTTAAACGATAGTTCTGACGTCATTGAAGGGAAGAGAAAGATGTTCATTACAATTTGCTACATATACCTTACGTATTCTGACAACCGGTTGAAGAAAAGTCAATTAAGTGCGCTAGTGGAGATGTTTTGTAGCCATATACCAAGATCCAGTCTCTTGATTCAACGAGTTGTCCTCAGCCATTCGCTTGGCAGAATGCCAAGGATTCTCAAACCTGGAGCATTAAGTATATCCGGCTTTTGTGACGATGCAATGGAGTCAATCACACTGGAAACACTGATGGAAAAGGGTGGAAAACAGGTCCTTGAAATTTCTCCAAAGGTAGTTAAAATATATTATCTCGTATATAAAGTATCTTCATTTTTTTCTGAGAAACAAACAAGGGGCAATATGTACAGACAGTATAGTCAATGAGTGACTAAGTACTGTATTTAGGAGACACTGCTATTCAGGGGACACTTTCGTAAGAAACAAGTGTGCGGCAATATGTACACACATTATAGTCAACAACTATTTAGGGGACACCTGATTACGGGACACTTTCGTGAGAAGTGGTAATGTGTACTCACACTAAGTTATGACTTTTAGGTGCCACCATATTTAAAGGACCGACACACTCTGTTGGATACCGTTCTACTGTATTGCATAATAATTATTATTATTAATTTAATTTATCTGCTATTGATTTTTACATTGCAACATGAACAATTACAAATTTTAATTTTTTAATATTTATTTCTTACTTTTTATTACAGCAATATGTTGACTTATCCCATGACTGGACGCTATTCATTGGTTCATCATCACCAGTAATTAAAAAGTGCAACCCGACAAACAAATTAACTAACCAATCAGAGATGTATTTATTAATAGAAGCCACTCCTCCGTACATAGATAGAAATGGACATGTACATCTTAGAAAAGTACCGGCTGATCAAGCTGTTAAATTGTCGCGGTTGACAAAGCCAATTGCCTGGAAGTCAGGAGAGCCATTTGGAATCGTTGTGAAAGCTAGCGTGGAACAGTGTGCTAAAACTGGAATGGCGTTCTTAGATGGCGTTCTGGAACTTGATGACGGGTTATTGGTTGAGCATATAGCAAGTGAGTTTTTATTTTGTTGCATTATCTATAACAAGTCAGTTTTATTTGTGATACAGGTTTGATGTAGTTTTACAGTAAATCTAATATTATTTCTAAATGCCTTATTCTCGAAGATAATATTGTTATGGATTTAATTGTGTGTGGTAAATGTACTGAATTTACAATGAAAATAAGTTGTAATTTGAACCTGTGGTCAATTTACGCCGTCAAGTACGTCACAGCAAAATTTACACCATATATATCATTTTCCTGACGACGGCCTGCTGAGGGAACCTAAGTTGAGATCAATAATTAAAATTATTTTCATTTCAGCTGTTGGAATTCGAGGCAGAGCACAAAGTCTTCTATCCAGAAAAGCTTCTCTACAACAACAAGCACTTTTACAGAGCCAGCTAAGCACAACAGATCACCAGCCAAACCAAATAGATCACCAGCCAAACCCAACAGATCACCAGCCAAGCACAACAGATCAGCAGCCAAACCCAACAGGTCACCAGCCAAACACAACAGATCACCAGCCAAACACAACAGATCACCAGCCAAACCCAACAGATCACCAGCCAAACCCAACAGATCACCAGCCAAACACAACAGATCACCAGCCAAACACAACAGATCACCAGCCAAACCCAACAAATCACCAGCCAAACCCAACAGATCACCAGCCAAACCCAACAGATCACCAGCCAAACCCAACAGATCACCAGACTAGTAGTCATAAAGTGCCAAATGTGTTGGTGTATACAGGTACAGTATAGTTGACTCACTCAATTGTACTAACCTACATTTTACAAAAGTACAGTATATGCATTTTCCCTGCCAATAATTTGAGTTCTTATCAGACTGTCTGGTGCAACAAACTTTAGTACTCCTATGTAATAATTACTGACAGCAACTTTGGTTATGTTAAATACTACTAACTATAAACTATGATTGTTACTGTATGTCTTTATGATTTAAATTCAGTATCTGTATCTGTATTATGTAGAAAATCAGCATTGTTGGAAATGATTGATAAATTATTTACTTGAATATTTTCAGATAGTGATGACAAAGAACCAGATCATTATCTGATGGTTAGAGAAGTATTGCAACAATGTCTTCATCCAGATCACTATGTCATCTACCATTTAACCAAATCTCAGATTCTGAATCACCCGTGGATTGACAACACTGCCCTCTTAGTTTTATCTTCCGAACTTGAAATGAAAGAATCCGTCGAAGCAACCAACAAAATTAAGTGTTTCTTGGATTCTGGAGGCAAAGTTATGAATTTTTCTTCTAGACTCTATTTACCAGACTGTATCAGCATTAAAAAGCAGAACTGGAATGCATCTATTATTGATGTGGAATATTATAATAAATCTTTAGAAAATACAAAGTCTTTAAAATGTCTGCACAGAGGCTATTTATTTAGCATTAACACGAGTCCAGAGCAGAATGGTACAGATTTAAGTATACTTGCAAAATGTGAAGATCAACCAGTTATTATTGAGATCAAGTCAAAAGGTCATGGAACAGCACTTCTATGCCAGGTTTAAAATATTTGTTATCAGGATTTGTTTTTTAAATAAGTCTAAATTAAACATGATTTAAAAAATATATCATGTATGATACCACTGAACTTTCAAGTTAAAATAACGATTTTTGAGGCATTTGATAAACAGGCAAACTGCATTAAAATGTCTTGACATGTTTCGAGAAACTATTCTCATCATCAGAACAGAAAACAATGCCTAGAGTGCTTATATACCAATAGGACAGGTTGTATGTAAATGAAGAAGTATCATCTACATACATTATCATGCTAATTACTTACTCATTTACATACAACATGTCCTATTGGTATATAAGTACTCTAGGCATTGTTTTCTGTTCTAATGATGAGAATAGTTTCGCGAAACATGTCAAGACATTTTAAGGCAGTTTGTCTGTTTATCAAATGCCTCACAATCGATTTTTAAAATGTTTTTAAATTCGTTTTTTACAGGTACATTTGGATGTAGATCCATCAAAAGACAAGACAGTTAATTCGGAAGAATTTGCTGAGCTCAAGAAATCTAACCAGACTCGATATGAAGTGCTTTCAGACTTGTTCTCTCGTCTCGGTGTTGTATGCTCACTGGGAATAACTCCTTCTATTACTCCATGTTACATACATTCCAATTCAGGTGTAAGTATACTACTGTATGAATTTAATTATTATGCCTAATGTTGTGAAACCTCTAAGTCTGTACATATTATTACCCTGGTCATTTTTGACAAAACATGTATGGAAACATACTCCCATAATGCAGGTAGGAATCAGCGCAATATTGTGTCTTGACCTTACCCGGTACCCATTTGTACACCTGGGTTTGAGAGAAGCAAATTCAAGTAAAGTGTCTTGCCTAAGGATGCAAGCAATGCGACAAAAACAGTCTGAAACCCAAAGTTAAGTGTTATAGTAACCCCAATTCGCCAGCACAGATAACTATATTTAATGCATCTTTGCCTTGTCTGTTTTTAACATCTCGCTATGGCCATGTATATTGATTCACAATTTGTTTATTTAGAGAGCACAAGACAGTTTTCTAAACACAGTCAAAGGCCGTTTAAAAGAAGGATGTCTACACTCCAGGCTTTCCACTTTACAGTTTGTCGACACTTTCCTTTTGGATAAAGAGATAGATTCAGAATGTATACCAGTAATTACAACACATCCAAAAGCCGTGAACTTCGACATGGAAGCATATCAGAATCACCTGCACACCAAAGTGTTAGGAAACGTTGTTCTGTATTCAGAAGTTATTCCAACAACAATGACCTTGTTTGAAGGGTATGAAATTATGATTAAGAAGACAACCCTTTTACATTGTCTATCAAAACTCAGTGACAGTATTTAACACTTTAGTGAGATATTTCCTTAAATTATTTCACATAACTCAATATATATTTTAGTATTTACCTTAAATTGTATTCACTATATAAGAGATTTTCTTAATAGTAAGGGTAAGTGTTTCTCTTAGCCTAAGTATGAATGGTGAATACGGCCACTGGTTTACATACACATAAATCAACACCTGCTGTTATGTATGCCATGCGCTCTGATGTTTGTAAACTCAGGAGTTTTGGTAGATGTTATGAATTACATTGGTGTATAGAAAGTTTATTTTCGTATTTTGCAAATGCTCTTCTTTGTGCATCAAATAGCAGTTCAGAGGATGCTAACTAACACATTTTTTCTCAGTTTGTTGAGATAATACATGAGTATTGAACAAAATTCCTAATGATAATAAGTATACATCTTCTTATTGCTGTCAATTGTTCATTTGTTATTACTTTTTTTTTATAGATTTATGTTTCAAGTTGAGGAGAATGTAGGAACGGTTGCCATAGCTACAAGAATGACTCAAGGAAAAGGTTGAGTAATTACATTTTGTATTTTGGCATCCCCATCTTTACCATTCTTTCATTGTCATCATATTTGGCATCATTGTTATTATCTTTGTTATGATTGTCATCATTGCAGTGTGTTGAACGTTGGACTACTGATCGTGGGTCCGAATCCAACGCTTATCGCATTGCTTGTATTCTTGGGCAAGACTCGCCAAGTGTACAGATGACCACTTGGTAAAGGTCAAGACACAACTTTGCGCTGATTAATAACTGCATTATTATATGGGAGTAGTTTGTATACAGTACATGTTTGATCCAAAAATGACTGCGGTAATAATATGTACAATACAGCGCTTAGAGCTTTTACAACATTGGGCATTTATCCAAGATATTATTATTATTATAATTGGAACTGCAAAAACTAACTTGGTTTCTTTCATTTTTAGGACGAGGTGGAAACGCTTGGATATCTCCAATAGGTTGTGCCATGTTTTCTGTCCATGTACGCATTCCTATCCAATCTAACCTTGGACAACGTCTACCCTTTCTGCAGCACATTGCATCTGCTGCAGTGGTTGAGGCTGTAAGATCCTTAGATGGCTATGAGGTAATAATAGAACATTGATATGTGTGAATAATGCACAGTGTTAAATAGTTATTCTAAAAATAGCTATTCTAAAAATTCATGATCAAATAGAATACAGTATAGCTAATCTAAAAATAGTCTTTCTAAAAATAGCTGTTCTAAAAATAGCCATTCTAAAAATAGCCATTCTGAAAACAGCCGTTCTAAAAATAGCTATTCTAGAAATATCCGTTTTAAATTGAGGATAGTGATACGGAAGAAAAGAAATCGGTAATAATACAATTTAATTTAAAATTGTCATAATAGGCATGATTATAAGAACATTATCTGTTTTATCTAAAAAAAAATATAATAAAATCTTTTTTAGAATATTGATCTGCGGCTGAAATGGCCAAATGACATTTACTATGGTGACAAGATGAAGCTGGGAGGTGTGATTGTCAATTCCTGTTGCTGGGAAAATAAATTTCATGCCATCATAGGTTAGTAGTGACATTTTCTTTTACTTTAATGCATCCTTTTAATATCAATAATTCTTGGGATTTAAGTTGTTACTGCTATATTTTCTATCTATACTTGTAAAAAGGTAGAGAATTTCAAAATTTGTAATGAGAAAAAACAAATTTCAATACATATATCTTGGTATCTTTATTACACTGAAGCTGAATTGCTGCAAGGTAAAATTTAAATATAAAAACTTGTTATATACAGGCTATTCTTGCTCATTTCAAGACATCAATTTCTACTAGGTCTATGCTAAAAGTCCCAGTACCAATAAGCATAAAATCATTATATTATTAAATGATCTATTTTTTTCTAGGGTGTGGTTTTAACGTTAACAACAGTGACCCAACGATATGCATCAATGACCTCGTAGCCAGACACAACCACGAGTGTGATACGAACCTGTTACCTTTAACAAGAGAGTTGCTGATTGCACGAACATTGACGTACATAGAAAGAATTATTGAAAACTTTCAATTATATGGAAAAGACTCTTTTCTACCCATTTACTACAAACATTGGTTACATAGGTAATTCAAGATGTTTTATCTGAAAAGTATGATATTGTTATGAAAGTAATTTTACAAATCAACAACAACAAAATTAACCGCTCAGAAACTGAGCAATATACTTATAATAAATATAATAATATACTTATACAAAATAATATTTCTCCCTTATTGAAGTTATAGATAACTTAAGATCTATTAGGCTTTGGGACATCACCAATATATTGATCTAAAAAAAATCATCTTAAGACAAAAAAATAAAAAATAAACTAAGTAATATTTTGGTAATGAAAATGATTTGATAAGTTTATTCTAAGTATAATTATTTATTAGAAATAATCAAACCAACTTTTTGAAGTAAAAACATATTAATTGACTTTACTTTCCCAAATTACAGTGACATGCAAGTGCACCTGGAAAAAGAAGATGGACCAGAGGTTGAAATTGTTGGACTTGATGATATGGGATTTTTAGCGGTCAAGAACCAGTCTGGTCAAGTAGTCAGTGTCCAACCGGATGGAAATAGCTTTGACATGATGAAGAACCTACTAGTGACAAAAGCAAGACCATAAATAGAGGTAAAATAATATTTTTTAGAGGTAAAATAAGGCTTTCAAATTCAAATTCAAGCCTAGGAATAGCTGTTTATATGTACTGTAGACTAGGCCTAGGAATAACTGAGTGCAGACTAGGCCTAGGGATATCTGTGAATTCAGACTAGGCCTAGGGATATCTGTGAATTCAGACTAGGCCTAGGGATATCTGTGAATTCAGACTAGGCCTAGGGATATCTGTGAATTCAGACTAGGCCTAGGGATATCTGTGAATTCAGACTAGGCCTAGGGATATCTGTGAATTCAGACTAGGCCTAGGGATATCTGTGAATTCAGACTAGGCCTAGGGATATCTGTGAAAGCAGACTACTGTAGGCCTAGCAATATCTGAAAATGCAGTCTAGGCCTAGTTCTTCCCTGAGCATTTGTCATCTGAATCCTCTTAATCACCCTTCTCTTTTATAAACGTTTTGTCGTAAATTTTTTGCAATGTCATTGTTGTTTGTATCAACTGTTGTCCGCGCAATATAAAATATTTATCATCGAGGGGAAATTGTTAGTACCACAAGTCAACCATCTTCGGAACGATATAGTATACACAAAATTAACCATCGGGTAAATGTGATAGCGGGGTCATAGATTAACTATTATAACTATTATCCTACGGGACAGTGTGATATGTACAACATTTACCATCAGGGTAAAAATTGATTACACCACAATCATTCGATCTACGGACTGGTGCAATATACTGTATATACCATTAGTCAACCATTAGTTTTACAAACCGCATGATTACAGAATTAAGCATCAGGCATTTATTTATCGCACCACCAATGTGTTTTAATATCCAATGAAATTTGTAAATTTTAATTTTTTTCCATCTAGTCTGAGTCAGCTAAAATTCGTTGAAGTCACCACCTTTGGGAACTAAATGCACTTGACCTCTCTGGATCAACTTTTCAAATAATTAAAACAATATTTCAGTGTGACTTACATGGAAAACTTAATATCATTCAAAAAAATTCACTTAAAAATAGTCTGATTATAAAATGACATACATGTTATCTATTTGAGTACAGACATAGTTTGTTATTGAAAAAAAAAGAACATATCTATTCTGACATTGTAAAGCGCAGTATTTATTTGAACTTTTGTGAACTATCTGACCGTGTTCTTTCATGGATATCTATATAAAAAATACGTTGGATGAAAGAATACAGTGTTTCCTCGCCACAGAATGTATGTATACTGTACATACTGTATATCTTTTATTATATGGGCTTTTATTCAGCATTCTTTGCTTCATCTGTTTTTTCCAGTAATTTTGTTTGTCTTATAACATATAAATAGTGTAGCTGTAGCTTAGTGGTTAATGTGCTTGCCTATTCTTCTGTTTTTCCTTTATCTAGAATCTCAAGCCAAATTTTCAATTTACAGCAAGAAAATATTCTCAGAACATTTTGTTTTTCCTTATTCTTTTTTATTTTGCTTTTTCACTGTCAGTGTAGAGTGAGACTTTTCGCATAATACTTGCTTTACTGTCATAACATGTTTCAGCAATGTTTCTAAGTATTATTTCTTCTTAGCTGTTTCATTGGCTTGTAGAATAGTGCTGTAGAATTAAATCTCCAATGTCCACATAGTAGATGTTGATTAAAGTAAATTTTTCCCTTCGTTTTATCTTACAGATTAAAAAAAAAGTTATAATAAACTTTTTTTCGTGGATGTTTGAACTCTTCGGTGAGTCCTTTAATACATAATGAAACGTGTTCTTGCCAGAAATATAGAAAAATATTAGCTTTTTAATGTTTTATTGTAAAGCATGCTAAAGCTTTGTCTACAAAATCACTATCAAACTATTTTGACAACAAGTTTTATGTGCCCAAATAGTGCAGTGATATGCCCAAATATGGCAGTGATATGCCCAAATATGGCAGTGATATGACATTGTGTCCATATATGGGCACATCGCATTTTTTTGTCAAATAAAGTTAGTAGTAGACAGAGCTTTACATTTACATTACAAACACAACACCTAAATGCCTTTATATTTCATCATAATACATATTATTTATTTGTACAGTATATTTTAAATTATTCTAGTATTAAAAAACAAATTAATGTGCAATATACAAACACATTCCTATGTTTAACATTTTAACTGACTGACATACATTGACAAGTTAATGTACCTCTTTTCCTCTGAATTGGTCATTGGGAACACAATACACTCACTACAGCCATGCAATACATAATTACTATTATTATTAAGTCATATTTTGAAAATAAATAATTAAAATAGCAGCTAAATAGGAAAAGGTATATTGTCACAGTATAGATGAATTCCTTTAAAAGTAATTTGCAATATACCTTTAATTTTATTGGGTTATCGTTTTATATTACAACCAAATCAAGTGAGCATAGTATATTGAGTTGCAGTTAATATTTTGAGTTTTAAAATTGGTACTGCACACATATTAATCAAGAACTATCTCTAGTCTATAACTAAATCATGGTTAATGGTAACAAAAGTCAAGTAAATTGTTGTAAAAAAAAATCTAAAATAATAAGTGTGGCAAATAGTGTGTATTCATGCAACATAATTTATGTTATTTTTTAAATCTGATCAGTCAAAAAGGTTATTTTTTGAGAATGTTTTTCAAATAATGCTTTATACTATTAAAACGAGTGACTGACTGAGCGGTTAAGATATTAGAACCGTAGCCATAGCAAGGGTTCGAGGCTCACCCGCTCCATGGTTCTGGGGGTATAACAAATCTTCTTGGATAAGGACTATAAACCGTAGGTCCAGTGTACACATCTAGCCACTATCACTCACAGCCACAGCCACATAACTGGACCCTCCGGGAGACCAGTCTTTGACTGAAGAAGTCACCCATTATAAATAAATAAAAACATGCATGTTTTTGTTGTTTTTAACAACTTTTTATTTCTTTAATTTGATTTTCTTTAGTTTATATATCTTACATGTATATTGACCAGGTGTGTTTAGATTCTGGCCGGTCCTGTGGGAACGCTGAGTAATTAAGCTTGTCTTTTAGAGTATGAGGAAATCTTCAGGCCTAAGTTTATAGGCCAAATAGTTGATTGAGTTGTCAAGCTAGCTGTCCTTTTAAAACTAATTGAGGCTAAAATTAAATTAATTTTACTGTTTCCTAAAATGATATTATTTTGTGACTAGTTCATTGCTAGATTGTCCGTATATCCATCCTAAAGCTCTGTCTACACTATCAAAAACAATGTGATAGTGATATGACATCATAATGTCCATAATATGGGCATTTGTCACATAAAGCTTGATAGTGTAGACAGAGCTTAATGTTAAAAGCCGTCTATTGCAATTGTCAACTGGCTTACATACATGTAAAATTCATCCTTCACAATTTAATTTTTGTAATGTTTAAATGACAATAGGTATTATCAGATCGTACAGTATATACCAAACTACTTTTTCCCACATGCGCTATTGTATGATGGGCCTGTTACAGTCAACAGACACGATACTGCATCATGTTTATTGTCGCTAGACATGATACTGTACTAGAACGTACTGCTTTGTCACTAGGTATGGTTTTTTTATAAACATTAATATTAACATTCAATTAGAAATAAAACATAATAATAACAAGGTTTTCGTTTTACATTTTGTTTTATTTGTTATTCTATTTCTATTTCAGTTGAAAGTTAAACAGTAACATGCAACCGTTTTATTAACGTATTAACAACAAAATATTACAAAGATAAACCGTCACATGGCCAATTAGCTGATTCGCTGTACTGCATCATAGGCAAGTTCTGTATTACAATGTCATACATGTCACATGCGACTTCTGTATTATAGCCCATTAGCCTAACCCTAACCTCAATATAATACATATGAGTCATATGTGAATTATGTGACACTTTATTACAGAATGCGCCTATGATACTGGAAAACATAATACCCATATGTGGAGATACAGTGTAGAGAATCTGGCTAAACTATAGACCATCTTTGTAATGTTTTAAAATTCAGGCGTTCCTCCAATTAAATACCAAATAATTATTTTTTAATTTAGCGTCAGATATTCCATTTTCTGTTACAGTAGAAAGTGATCCAACATTTGAGAGGATACTGCCGTATTCAATTGGAGTGCGACCTGTAATCGCCGAAGCCACAACTTATTCGTTGAGGCCTAACACAATGACATCTAAAACATATACAATAAATTACATAAATAACCAAGGCGCTGTCATCTTAAGAAATTACATTAATTAGGCCTATTACAGTTCTCGTAAGCACTGTTTAGTATTGGCGGTGTTTTACATTCGCACTATGCTAGATATATTACAAGAGCTGGGCTCATAAATAATAATCAATAATGATAAAATATGGCAGAATAAAGCATAAAATAAAATACAATTTTGAAAAATTTAAATAGGTAATCTTTCAAACAAAAAGCTCTTTCTACACTATTAAACTTCATGTGACAATAAAGGTTATATGCCCATATATGGACACGATGATGTCATATCATTACCATATTTGGGTATATCACTACCATTGGTCACATCATACTTTTTGATAGTGTAGACAGAGCTTAAGACACTTTATTTAGCGTTTATGTTCAGTGTCATTCAAAAACGTTTAGAAACTTTAGATTCTACGTCATTCGTTATAATCTATTAAATTATTATCTAATAATACTGTATTTTGAAAATGTAATTGTAAATTAAATTCTAATTATGATGATACTTGACAATTATAATCGTAACCTTTTATTAAATACAAGGTGAATATGATTTATATCGGATAGGGTAGTACTGTACCAAACATAATGTTTGTAGTCGAAGGCATATTATATTGAAACCCAAAACTCTAACAATTGATAAACCTTTACAAGTTGTTAAAACATAAATTAACCCTAATTTTGTTGTCTTATCATTAGATTTGTTTTTTTCATTTTCAATGTTGGTATAAGTATCAGTACAGTACATGTCAAACACCCAAGAGAAAAACAAATATTAGCGTCAGGTAAAATATGAAAAGAAAAGATGAGTAACACCAAACTTTGAATAGGTCATTTCTAGTTTTAATAAAGTTATTCACTTCCGTTAAAAAAAAAATGGGGGCAAAATGTCACTTATAAAAAGACAAAATTAACGTTTATATTTAACCAGAACCCCGTTGTCTGATAAACAATAGACATTTTTCAGGTAAATATTTTATTTTTCGATCCAATTTTTGGTCCAAGTGACCATATTGGTAACTACTGTATTATGTGACATTAAAATGGCATATTTCAAATAATTTTTAAAGAATTATTTTATTCAGGGGGACAATACATAAAAAAAAGCTGCATTCTCTACTAAACTTACTTAAACAATTGTCCATTTCTGACCAGAGATAACTAATAACTAAATTAAGAAAGTAAATATAATAAATTATTTATTACATAAGTTTCACCAAGAAATTGTATCGTTAACATCAAAACACTGAGTTGTCTAAAAACTGGATTGTATATATTTCATCAATATTCGATACGAAAATAAACTTTCCAGTAATTATTGTGTGATATTGTTGTAAACACTTCAATCAAATTCGTAAGTAGATCATTTTACTTTCCCATCAACTACATTAAAATTAGCAGGGAAGAGTGACATTTACTCTTTCTTCGTTTTAGGTCCAATGAGAGGACCAATGTATTTTGTACTGTATTTATAGGCTACACCCTTTCAAACGAAATCTATATTATATGCCAACGACTTTTAGAGAGCGTGGACGTATGTAGTAACCACAATCATCTAAATGCAAATTAAACGTTTTATAAAACGTCCAATAACATATATTAGACAATGGAGAGACTTTTCAACAAACTAAAAATTGAAACTTCAAAATAATATTTTATGTACTCAGTACACGTAACCATTAACCATCGATTCTCTTGTTTGACACGTATTGCTGCCGTACCAACCAATTCGTTTGTTATATATTGCACCGTTATTATTTATATATCGACTTGTCGTATCGGTTTCTGGCGTTGCCGTCTGACCTACGACGGCACAGTCAGGTGATGTACCGTTGTACTGAGTATAAGACGATACGTAAGAAGCGCTTGGTGTGGGGTAAATACTGATATCTGTTCTCTGCGTAGGACGCAATGCCTCATGGGATATTTGGCTATTACGATTATACTGAGAGTTTGTTGAATTTGAGGTCTGGCTTCTTTCTTTGCTTGTCGAATTCAGAGCATACGGAGAACTTTGACCAGTTGTACTGTCGTAAGACCCGGATGAATGTCTTCTGTTTACACTAGAACTTTCTACGATATTGGAAGTAACAGTTTTAACTGCAGAAGTATAGTAAGAGTTCTGTGGAGGAGATGATGTTGTTGGGCGTGGTGTTTCAACAACATGGCCTGGTCGAGTTGGAGAAGAACTTTTCTGACATGTTCTTCTTTCGTCTCCACTAACAAGCTGTTGCGTAACTTTTACCAGTGTCTCAAATTTGTTATTTGTGTTCGTTACGACGCCATTTTGTCTTTGTGGAGACAACTGTGCAGACGTATTTGTGCCGTTTTGCACCTGGTACGATTGATTTTGTTGCCGAGAATTATCAGAAACTGTCGATACGCCGTTACCATTTCTATGGCTCTCCTTTATTGATTGCGCATGACTATAACCTCTAGGTGACGAGGCTGAGGTATGAGAAGTTCTACTACTTCCTGATTGGTCAGAAGTATGTGTAATTGTATGCGGTTGGCTAGCCTTAGAAGAGTACTTTTCGAGGCTAGAGTGCGGTTCACGACTCCAATGATTATAAAGGTCACTTGTATAATACCTATCGTCTGTGGTGTACGCGGTTAGGTGTGACCGCTCATTTGCATAGTGAGCAAATGCACCTGTACCTGCGTATGGATAAGATCCAGCGTAAGCATACGCACCATCAGAATACAAGTTCGCTTGGTAACTGGCAAGAGTACCAGGATAAACAGCTGCATAGCTATCGCCGTATTGTGCAGCCACGTATGGTGGAACTTGAAAAGCACCCTCACAAGCTGCGTAATGTCCATACAAACGATCCTGCGCATATTCGCTACTGAGAGCTTCTGTGTAAACAAAAGGTTGCGCAGAGACAGAATAAGGTGATGACTTTGAACGAAGTTTTGAACGATTTTGACGTAACTTTCCCGATCGTGATTTTTCACTACTTTCAGGATAAGCCGCCTCCGTCTGTGCCTCAAGCTGATCAAGGTGAAATGCCTTCGGTTTCTCTTCAGTATTTCTAAAACAAACAAAAAAACACATCATCAATAATAATGTTAGCACAATTATTATTCTTGTACAGGAATTTGTTAAGACCCCTTCAATCTCTTTGTTTCAACCGTATACGGTCCTGTTTTTCAACTGTTATTTGTTGTCAATGTCATATCCTGTTTTAGGTATGGTGCTTCATGAACTCAATTTTCATAGTGGAGACACTGATTGTGATCTGTACAAGATTTGAACCTAGTACCTTGAAATTAAAGTGCTAGAATGTTAACAACAGTGCTCTGCTGGCTGCCTACTTTATAAGATTCAATTTTAGCATAATAGACATTATAGAATAGGCCTGCTTAACACAAAAATTATCAAACTTACGAAAGAACTGTATTGACGCTAACAATACAGTGAGGTCTTGAGGACCTGCTATTGTGAACGATAGTGGCAGCACTCTGAATCCACACCCATCCTCCTTGTTTACAGAGAAATCGGTAGTACCGAGTTGTCACCTGACCTTTAAGTAATACTGCAAAAATAAGTGTAATAATGTTAATAATTTGATAATAATGTATTAATTTGTATTGCGCAAATTATATTAAAATATGTTCAAATGAGGGGACTGTGTTGTATACGTTTTAGTCGTAAACTTGCTCCTTTTCTTGGATTTGTTGATTTAGTGTTCAGATGGACTAGTGATCAATTCCAAAACGATAAGAACTGTGTGAATTGTTGCGAAAGAAACATTTCCATCTTTAGAGAAGCAAATATGGAAATACTTCAATGTAGTAAGGGCAAAATAAATGTAAAAACAAAAAAAAAACAAAATGATTAGAAACAGTGTTATTGTTATAGATCAGACTATACTTACATATATGATGAGCGTATCTTAAATGTAAAACATCCAGGGCGTGTACATAATGGTAGAGCGTCTTCTCTATGAGGTCTTGTGGCTCGTATCCAGTTAATGCGGCGACCCTATCAAATCATACATATTGTTGTTATGTCAATTTTATATTACTTCTAGGTCAGGTTTTAAATGTAGTTTCAATCTTTTCCAGTGCAATTCCAATCATTTTGATACCCCATACTCCACAATTTATATAACGGGCAGTATGCAAACGCTCACTTTTATAACCATTGTAAAATCTTTTTTTTTTAAATGTTTTTGATGTCATAATTTTTTTCATTAATTCTATTTATTTATCCTACTAAGGGAGTTGAAACGGGGATGTACTTACTTTCCATCTAAAAAGATAAGTTTGAGATCTAAGCTGGCTCTGAACATAAACATATTGCTGTACATTTTAACTTCTGTCATTGAACTTGATGGTAAAGAATGCCCCACTGCTATTAAACCAACATTCTGGTAACAACTGTCAAACGGAGTCATGTCCATCGTATACTGTTTGATTTTAAGATATCCAAAACAGTGAATAACCTTCAATAAAAAAAGAAAAAACTATTAGCCATTTTAGTTCCTTTAAAAATTCCAAATTTCAATTGTTAATACCTGATTATTAGTCTGGAAACTATCATGTTAATGTGGTTATTGTTACCATCTTGTCTATAGGGGGCAGCATTTTCAATGTTTGGCAGAGAAAGAAAAAACTATTATTAGGATGTTTAGTTCCTTTAAAACGGGATTTCAACTCAAATTGTTATATTTAGTACATAGTAATTAGTTTGGAAACTATCATAGTAATTTACAGTATTCGTGGTTATAGATTGTTACCACCTTGTCTATTCTATCTATCTATTCTCTTCATTTAGTTGTTCCTTTCATTATTCCATTCATGCTACAGCGTACATGTTTTACAAAACAAACATCCAACTAAAATATAACTTTCAATGTTCTTTTGTTTTTTTCACGAGTCTTTATTATAATATTTTCATAGAGCACCTACAGCGCCTACCTTCTAACAGAGAAAACTTTAAAGTTTAGTAATCTGCAATCGGAATAGCTACCTTATATCCAGCCGATGTTAGCCCAGCATTTCGTTTGGCTAACACACATTTCATTCTAAGGAAGAAAGATCGTTCAATTTCAAAATCGGATAGTACATGAGCATGGTATGGCTGCTGGACGGTCAGTAGAGCGGTCATCTCATCGTGGTCAGCTGGATGAATATATTCGTATATGCTATTGCCTGTTAATTCAACCTGATTTTAAAAAATGAAAGAAGTTTTTACTGTTTGTTATTACACTATTAACAACTTTGTGACAAAAATGTGATGTGCCCATATATTGACACGATGATGTCATATATTTGGGCACATTTCACTTTTTTCAAATTAGTTTGATAGTGTAGACAGAGCTTTAAAAAATAATGTATAAACAAATGTTATGAATAATGTTAAGACTGTGTTTAGACAGAGTGGCTTTAATATTTAAGGCCATTTTTTGGCCTTAATGCAAGTTAAGATTTCTTCTCTTTCTTTCTTATTTTTACACTAATACATGATATTTGTTTTTAATCAAGTATTTCTTGATTCTATACAATTATCTTTTAAAGTTTTTATTGTGAAAATATAGAGTAAACAGTACAGGCCTAGTCACAGAACATAACTAAATCTGAACTCGTCCCCAGGCCGGTCAGTTTGAGAATTTTAAATCTCAACGTGAAGCTTGTAGACAATGTTTGAGCGCTGTAATCGTTAACCTAAACACGATGATCGCCTATCATAGGCGAAGATGACCAGTTTATAACTAGGTCTAGTAGATAAAAATAAAGCGATTATGTTGCATTTTCATGTAGAACACTTTGTAAACTTAATTATTGATTAATCACCTGAGATAAACCAAGATGAACAGAAGCTGTTTCTGATATGTAGATCATTTTGCCATCAGGAGCAACCACAAATATAAATCCATCCAGTGTCTACAAAATAAATAACATTAAAAAAAAAATTGTTATGAACATTTATTTAATTTATAAAGAGATGGGTATCTATGTTGTTGTTAACCGTATATTCATACTGTCGTTACTCAAGCAAAATTTTTTCAAATATGAAAGAAATTCTTTCGTTATTAACATCAAATTCGTTTCGTTTCGAAAAAATAAAAAATAACTTAAGTTACAACTATACTAAACAAAATTATAATTACAATTAAAATCATTACGAATTATGTATCTATGCATTTTTAAAGATTTGAATCTACGTAATATTTATTGTTCCCCAAAACATAAAAAATTAAGATTATTAAAAAAGGAATAATCACTTCCATAGAATTTAACCAAAACCCATTGATCTATTTTTGCGTTAGATATGTTTTTTAATGCAATTTTAGTCAAGTCAAGTGAATAACTATTATGTGATATTAAAATGGCATATTCAACAAAAACTTAAACAATTTTTTAGTAGGACAATATATCTTTAAAACATTAAACTTAAATAATATAATTATTTCGTTTATGATTTATTCAGTTTTATTCTAGAAATAAATTGTTGTTGGTATAATAATTAGTAAAGAAATAGCAATAGGCCTAATAAGTATTATTTTCTTACAAGTGGGTAATACACCTAGTTATAAAACGAAACAATAATTACTGTCATTTCATACATGTTCCAGTCGTTGGATTATGTTGGGCGTTATTATAATCTAATATAACAATATTTGATGCAAATAATGTGACGAATCAAAAGTATCGCACCTGTCTAAAACATTACCGACTTATATATTTAATTCCACGTAGGCGTATACAATATAATACTCTATAATAAGTTTGCCAACAAACTTAACAACATTGCAAAATACCTTATAGTAGTTTTTAATATTTTTATTTGAGTTTACACACGATGAATCGGCACTTTTTTGACCCAGAATACCGTTAACGAATTACGTGATAATTTGAAGATTTATCACGGAAACGTTACTAGTTTAAAGACCTATTACAGCCAGATAACATTTTAATACAACGGTTGGTATGAACTGAACTTCCTGTTTTAAACCAGGCCTTGGATAGCTTGTCAAAAGAAAATCTACAGTGTGTTTATTTTCATACCTCGACGTGATGTTCAGGGTTAAGTGACGGGAAACGCGTTTAGCAGACGGTTCTCTAGGCGCGTTTCTACCTCTTCAAACAACGTGTAGGGCCAATGTACTGTTATGTTGTGGAATATAGTCTGTCTATGTGATTATGCATTTAGTATTTTTCGGTTTATCTGTTTTAACATCTATTTATCTGTCTAGCCATCTATTATTATAATAGAATATTCGATTGTTTGAAGAAAAAATAAACCCGTTTTACTCCTTTGTTATTTTCATTCGCAATAGTTGATTTTAAAGTAGTACCAACCAGTAACCATTAACAAATTTGAATGTTCTTGTAGGCCTATATTTTATTTTAATAATATTGGTTTGCAAAAAAAAAATTCCCCCTGAAATTGTTTTTGTTGAATATGCAATTTAAGTGTAATGTTATTCACTTTTACCAAAAATCGAATCGAAAAAAACCCTTTAAAAACTGGAATTTAAAGCAGAAAATAGTCAAATTGTCTGCCAGCCAATTGTTTTTTGGTTGAATTTACTGTAACCGTTTATTTTGTCTTTTTATAAGTGAACATTTTTCCCGTTTTTTTTTCTACGAATAGGCCTACTTAAAGCAGCAGAATCGACTATCAAAAGTCTGATTTTTTAAATCTTCATTTTTCATGTTTTTGGGTGGACTTATCTTTAACTGTAAAATGGTAAAAACGTCATTGAAACATGCGCACTAACCTGTAAGAGATGTGATCCCAGTTCTTTAGCGACTTTGTCAAGAGAAGACGGTGCACGACATCCCCATGATTCACCAAGACCTGTAAAAAAATACAAATTAATTCCATTGTTATTCATCTTTGACTATTTTTGTACATTTACAAATTGTCATGTTCATTAATCAAGTGAAAATTTCCGTCATGCTTAAGCAATTGGAAAATAACATTTCTGATAATCCTAGAATTTAACTATTTCCGGTCACTTATGTCTAATTTGGTGACACTTTTAAATTGAATTTTTCCATTCCGATTTACGGTTTTTAAAATGTTTTAGAACGCTTGTATGTCTTTAGTATTTCAGAACTATACTACCCCGGACCATTTATTTTAGCACTGGCATTGTCTACAACATTTGATACCAAAAAATTACTTTACAGATTGGAAAGATATTGAAATGGTCTGTTGAAAACCTTAAAAGTACAACAACTTTATAGTATATGCTTCGTTTGCCGATGTTACGTCGTAAAGGTTGTGCTAACTAGGCCTACCAGATTGTAGTTCAATACATTAGGAAGCATTTTGAGAAATCTACAAGATTCATAATTTATTATCTTGTAGATTTTCTCCAATTGAACAGAGTTTAAAAGTACGACAATCAACTTTGTGAGACTTAGACTTAGTCAGAATAAGTTGATATCGCAAGTTGTGCGAAGCTTATTCACACGTTCAAAGTCTTTACTCTGTTTTATTACAGATTTTAATCGATGAATAATCATCAATTTTCATCGTTATTGAGTAATTAAGAAGACATGGTGATGAATTTAAGCAATTAAGACGATTTCATTAAGTGTCAACAATCTCATTTAAGCCCTTTCCAAGGATTTTTGTTCGGTTGTCAATCAGTTTGTTAAGTCTGGGATACGCAAAAGCTTACAGTTAAATGTATTCAGCCAATAACTATAAATAAATAATACAAGCGTACTATATGCTTTATTATAGAGTTTTTCATTAGTAACATTGTCCCTTCAGTTGATCTTTTTGAATAACTTTTTAAAGTTTCCTACTACTTTTAAGCCCGTTTTTATAGACGAACGTGTCATTTCGTGATTCCGAAATACCTTTTGTTTTATACCACCAATCCACTATATCTACGTTTTGACTTTCCCCTCTAGTTGTTTGTCTTTTTATGAGTAGCATCCTTAGATTTCTGTGCGTGCTAGGCGATTCTTGCAGTTGAAGTATACGTATGACACGCCATATGTGTCAACATGTTTATCAATTACCAAAGCTGAATTACCGTATAACAAGACAAATGTTTTGTAGGAACTGGATTATAATGATTCATTTTCTAATTTTAAGACCAGAAATACACTTAAATAATACTTAATTTCAAGTGCCTAAGCAAGACTTGCTTATTGCATTGTAGGGCTGATGTTTGCTACGGGTAAACATTACAACAATCGAATGCTATTTATTGCCGTAAGTTACTTCATATTCTCATATTTTTCCATCGATCACCTTTGTTTACATTGAATGCAAATGTCAGTTATTGTATTATTAATGCTCTGTTTGCTTCTTAATAGCAATACATTGACCAGATATATTGTAGACGTCGGTAAATAATAAATGTAATATCTTTAGGACAAACATTTCAGCCAAATATTTATTCGTTCGTTAAACACAGTTTTTCAGTAAACTTCTATAAAACTCTCTCGAACGAGATACTTACATACACAAAAATAAAATAGGTAGTAGGCTACATACAGTAACCAGCAATTAGCTAAGTTATATAATTGGCGAAAAGAAATATCTTGTTATGAAATTAGTGAATGTTTTGGGGAAAAACAACGCCGTGAACGTATTGAGCCATTGAGCTGCAAATCGTGTTGAACCGCAAATATCCTACTTAATAGGTAGTTGCCAATAAATCCGGGACAAAAGCCTCGTTGTAAAATTTAATTTCATAAACGTAGATTTTAGCAGCAAAACGTAGGCTCCTATATTAATTTTATCCAAAGGCAGTAAATTTGAAATTTTAGTGTTTGACTATTTGTTAAATGGTTAAAGAATTATGACTTATGTATTCCTATTACTGACAAAGGTTTACACAGTTTGTAGATAATTTTAAGTTTAGTCCCCGTTAGGACGCAATAATGTTATAAGCGTAACGCAATTTGACCAATTACTGTACAAGAGATTGATTAATCGCTTGTCATTGGTCAACTCACTTGAGTTGCACTTTAGTCGTTGCGTTGCGTCGCGTTGCACTTTAGTCGTTGCGTTGCGTCGCGTTGCACTTAAGTTGCGTTGCGTCGCGTTGCACTTAAGTTGCGTTGCGTCGCGTTGCACTTTAGTCGTTGCGTTGCGTCGCGTTGCACTTTAGTCGTTGCGTTGCGTCGCGTTGCACTTTAGTCGTTGCGTTGCGAGTCGTTGCGTTGCGTCGCGTTGCACTTTAGTCGTTGCGTTGCGCGCGTTGCACTTTAGTCGTTGCGTTGCGTCGCGTTGCACTTTAGTCGTTGCGTTATAGTCGCTTACTTCAATTTATCTGTAGTTAAATTGTATAATTAAATTTTAATTAAAATCATTTAGTATATTCTAAGGCAAATATATAAAGAAATTCAATACTTTTAAAAAATAATGGTTAAAAAAATACACACTTTTACATTCAATAATATGAGATTTTTTACCAAAAGAGAAACAATGGAAATCAAGCCAGAATAACGGTGTGTAAAGCAAGCAATTTGACCAATTAAAGCGACGGATAAGGACCATAATTGCTGATGATTTGAAAGCTTACATTGACGTTAATAGGTCAGGTTTCAACCCTACTGACCATTGTCCTTAGTTAATGTAAAGGCTGTAACTACGGCCGTCGGTCAGAGTCAGACATATCGCTTGCCTGGATTCGTTTACTCACTGATATTGAAACAGCCTAGGACAATATTCACTCTTTTATGGTTCTTTTTCATGTTTACCTATAGATCCACTAATACAGCGAGTGAAATTTCATTATTAAAGGCCAATGTTGGTTTATGAAAGAGACAATCAAGGGAGAAACGATAACAAGTATTGTGGGCTTGGGCTTAGCTTCGATCGTTGATACTCTACAAATACACCAAATGTCCAGAAAATCAATTGAGAAAGGCAAATAGTATTGAGACTGCTAACATCGACACAAAGAAACAGCATTATGGCAGCATGTTGGCCTAGAAATTTCCATAGATTAGACAAATATTCTAGGCTTAAAATTAGACAACCTGTCTCAGAAATTGTTAATAGCTGACGGTTATATAACTGTCTTCGTTTCTATTTAAGGATAGTTTAATAATATGTTTAATTTCCCCTAAAGCAGTTAGTATTTGTATTATTATTACATAATTATCATCAAGTGATTTTCATTCAAATTTCAATATAATATATTGCACAACATATTATGTTGTTGCTGGAACAATCATCTTTCCTGAACTACTATACAAAAATTAAATGTCAAAAAAATTATTTAAAATCAAAAAGATCACCTACAATTCGTCAAAAGAATCAAAATCTATTCCATTACCAAGTGATCGGATTTGCTTTAATAGATAACATATTTTGTTGTAAATTATTTGGATAAATTATATATGCCGCCTAGAATAAAAGGAAAGTATGTAAATATTATTGCTCCAATTTAGAATTTAATGCGATGAATATTTAGATATTATTAAATAAAGGAAAGAAATAAAATAATTGTTACGTAAAGAAAAAAGAACGAAATAAGGAATTTCGCATGGTATATGAAGATTACCAGCATTTGCATTCTTGCGCAATTAGCTCAATAGTCGCCTTTTATAAAACACAGCAATACTTTAATTCATTGCCTAAAATAACAATGTAGTTAAAAAGATAAAATAAAGCTAATTCATATAACTAATATGTATGAGATCCGATGGATGTATTTCGTGTCTTTGCGTCGACGAAGCAAATTATCTTATCGGGGTCATTATCCTATAGAAGGTCCTTAGGTATCAACCGATTGCTGACCCCCCTCTCCGTCAGGTGAAAGTGCATCCGAGTGCATATAATATCATCTACCTTTTATAAAAATGACAATGCTTAATATCATATCTTTAGTTTCGATCTAAACATATATACATTAGTATATAATTCAATATTACTTTCTTGTAATTTTGAGAAGTAAAGAATGGTTTAGATAAAAAGAAATGCTTGTGGAAAAAATCGTAGACTACAACACTAGAACTTTAGAACACAAAACTAGACTATATCTTAAAATTCTGAATAATTGCCTGAACATTGGTTTAATTTCCTAAGACTTAAATTTAGAAGTAAAGAATGGTTTAGATAAAAAGAAATAATTTGTGAAGTACAATACTGTAGTACTTTAGGACACAGAACGACACTAGATATTACAATTCTTATTACAATACATTTATTTTTATTTTAAAAACTCTAATAAATGTATGGAATAATTATTCCAAATTGTTGTCCCTTAATGTTTTGTATTGTTGTTGTATTCCTCTGTAACAAATTAGACCTTTTAAACTACATTATTAAAATAATATAGTTTTTTCATATTCGCAAAACAAGATCGAATCTTCTATTTAAACTTTTACTTTCTGTAGATATATAAGTATGTCATTTCTTGTTTTTTCGATAGCAAGTAACGTCTTTTGACATGCTAAAATTAGTAAGAATATATTTTTTCTCGGTTTTAAATTTCAACACACTGTCGGCGGGACAAGATCTCCGCATGAATAACCACCTAACAAGTGGTCTATAAGAATGAAAGCATGACAAAATAACCAATTCTTAATTTATCTTAGATTCAAAGATCGATAATTCTCTTTGTGTTACAATTAGACGGATTCAAAATGGTTAATATCACAATTGGAACGAGGACTCTTTTGTATTCATGAGATAACATGGGTCTAAATTTCGAAAAGTAGGAGACGAATTTGAACTATACATCTTTCTCTTGTTTGTATATGGTACCATTTGCTTCTGTGCATTAAACATTGTTTTTGAACTCGTCCTACATAGTTTTATAACAGGCCTAAGGATTTTTAGGACTAAATAAAGTAGGATGAATAGGGCTTGGATTTCTACATATTGACCGGACCAAAGATCTCCACTCGCAGACAGTTGAATATCATGAGATTGTGTAACCTTAAACTAGATTTGCCAAGGGGGGCGAGTTAGAGAGGAATCTCAGACGGACTCCTTTTTTCAGGGTTGTCTCGTGCGGAATCCTTGGCCGGTGTTATCAAGACATTGAACTGAGCTGGTTCACACTCAAGTTTACACCTACCAGGGTGAAATCATTAAGTACAAAGCAAAGAAACAAAACAAAACAAAGCAAAGTATAGTACCACCACGAGAATGAACAAGTTGGTATACATTTGCCGTAAAATAACAAAAATAACAAAATTCCTACAGATGGCAGCAGACATTATGATATTTATTATAATTTCTGGTAATATAACATTAAAAAAAAATACTTTCCTATATCAGTTTGTTCTGTAATATTTCGCAATAAATTTGAAGAAAACAATTACAAATGTTTAGTACCTTAATAATAATACAAACATTTTACATTATGTGAACAGATTTTCAACGGGTAAACTACAAAATAATACCAAATTAGCTTGAATAGTTTGTTTATCCGGCATTTTGCAAGTAATTATTCAAACTGGACACCGACATTTAATTATAATTCCAGATAAAAGCATAAATTTATATTGCGTTGAATTGTGTCGTGGCGTAATTCAACTGACTATTTCTACTCCTTGGTAATTTAGGACTATGTAAGAACTGCGTAAACATGCGTATTCTGGGCAGTTACTTGCACGATCAACGAAAAACGACCACTTAAGAGATTTCCACCGAAGAGTCTTCCTTTGCGATTTGTCACGATCTACGGACTTAATTCCATCGAAAATACGGGAGCAGGTATTGCGTTCTCGTTTAATGGTTCGTACAACATATTCCGACAATTTTCTATCTTGTGAAATTCATTAATTTAGCTTATAGAAATCGTGTAATTCGGTGGAAAGAGACAAATAAGTAGGCTACGGTGATAAATAATGCAAGGATTGACGAATGTTTTTGAATAATAAAAACATATCTGAACGAATTAATTAATTTTTTTTAAAGTTCACTGATTAGTCAACCGATGTAAAGTTTCTAGAACATTACAAATGATATAATACACTGTCAATTTGATTTAATAATTAAATTTTAACTTATATTGGCGTATATACATAGTTAGAGAAAATATTGCCATTTTAAGATAGATCTGTGGTTTTAGTACACATAGATAGATACTTTTGAATAAAGTCACAATTGAGATCAATCGATATCAATAAACCAATCTTGGACACCTTGAACACATCTCGAAAACTCTCATTTACCAAAAATAATTTAAATTTAAAAAACAAATTGATATCTCTCTAAACGCGCTTATAGAAGTCTGAATATAATACTATGACGCTATATTTCAATCTTCAACCGTATATTATTATTTTTACAATATCACTATACACTTGCAACATCATTGCACTCATTACCGTAATTATAGTATATTGTTTTGACAACTGAAATAATTAAATGGTATAACATCTTGTCTAATTGTGGTTGAAATAAATTAGAAATCAATCGTGCTTGGTAGCTTATTAAACCCGTCATTGACATATTTAGAACTTCCCTCTTCATTTCGTTTTTTTTAAACAACCAACAAGTTTACGTAAGTTTCCACTCCTATTCGTTTACAAGCGTTGAACGTGCCCGAATGACCAATAACGTGTTTATCGCTAAAACAGTATCATTTAATTCAATTGAAGTATTTTACAGAGAAATATGAAGTTTGGTTACAAAGTCATGCACGGCTCGTTTCAATGGCTACATCGGGATCCTAACAAATGCTTTACAACGTTTTTGTCCAAATATTTCTTAATGAATATAAACCAATTCTGTGGAAAATAGTTCGTGAAGTAATTGCGTAAAATAATACAGGACAAGTGGTTGTAAATCAGAACTTTACATGAATTAACCCAATTCTGAATCACTTATCGTGAGAATTATGTGACTAAGATTTCTCTTGCCTTGCCGGTAAAGTATTATTTGTAATATTTAAATAGCTATACATTTGTAACAAATCGAAGGTTTTTATAAATAGTTGCCCTCTTTTAAAATTTACTATTGAGTTAACCCAATTCTGAATCACTTCAGATTCAAAATTTCATTCTTTTGCCTTGCCGATAAACTATTATTTCTAATAATTAAATATCTATACATTTGTAACAAATCGAAGGTTTTTATAAATATGTTGTTCTCTTTTAAAATTTAATATTGTTGTGTGGGTCATCCAAATTCCCATTTTCTTAACAATTTTTCTACTGGATCATGTTTTATTTGTTACTTTTGTGATTGATAACATGTTGTGGTTATATCCGAAGTTATTTTTAAAATTTTCTTTATTATTTGCACTTTATCACTGTTCAAACTTCAATTTGATTGATCATTAGTAGTTTCCTCAATTTTTATTTAGTTAAGAAGTTATAAGCATCAGAACGAATTTTGGTTTGCTTGTATTTGTCTCTCGTCGAAGCCCCTACTTTTATGTGTTACACTTTTATCTCACTAAAAGGATCGAATAAAGTGGAAAATGTCCCCATTGACAGTTCTTATCCGGCCTTGGAGGTTATTTTAAAATAAGTAGGCCCTAATGGTCATTCTGCAGTTACGGTCAAATAACCATAGTTTGGTTTTATCCTAGCATGGTGTCATTTGCTTCTCCTAGTGTCTGTTCAATTCAATTTATTTGTAGGAATAGAAAGCACAAATGTAGCTGCAAGTCTGTCTCCCGCAGTTGGTCATTACTCCATGTAATGTTCAGGTGACAAGCAGAAGATGATCTCAGTTGGAATTTCTGGCCTCAACGTGAACAATTTTACACAGGTGCAAGCATGAGTTACAAACGCATGGACTTTCAATGTAAAACGAAGCATCTTCGTTACGCAAATCTGTCTGGCCTACGGCTTTTTAATGTTGATGTTGAAATAATTCAATTCATGTGGAAAAAATTGTCTGTATAGTAGTAAACAACAGAGAATAACATCCAATATCCATAATTAGAAATCCTTTAAGCTCTGTCTACACTATCAAACTAGTTTGATAAAAAAAGTGTGATGTGCCCAAATATGGTAGTAATATGCCCAAATATGGTAGTGATATGACATCATCATGTCCATATATGGGCACATCACATTTTTTGTCACATATACTTTGATAGTGTAGACTGAGATTAAGGTGCTATTGGTAATGTATCGTAATTATACAATTATATTTCATAAATATAAATATGCTCTTCATAGGAATATAATTTTAAAGTTTTATTGATTTTTTCAGTTATAATATACTTAACAGCTGAAATATCCAATACGAAACACCAACTGAGATACCTAAATTGAATTCCCACTCCATACCTATGTTTACTCGTACGCATATCATCTCGCTGATTAATATATCAATGATGCCGATTGCTACAAGAACATTGGAAAATATGTTTATGATGATTTTTTCAAAAGATTATTTTAAAATAAAAATATGTAATGTAAGTGAAAATATATGTAAATTCAAAAAAAAAATGTATGTTAACGAATACAAAATATGTATGTTAATGGATAACTAGGGAAAAAAAATGTAATAGGAGAAGAATACAAGCAAAGATTATATACTGTAGATACTACAGAAAGTTTTTAAAAATAAGACATGTTGATAAATTATCTTATGAGTTAACATAAACATTTTTTTTTTTAATTCAAGCAGAAAATATATGTATGATGATACAAACATAATTTTTTTAAATCAAATTATGTTTATGCTATAAATTATATGTAAATGGAATAACATTAGTAGAAATGTATGTTGAACACAAAGTATGTATTTAGTTGAAAAAATTAATTATGTATTTAGTTGGAAAATAAATTATGGATTAAAAAAAAGAAAGATGGTAAATACTCTAAACATAATATGTTTAACTGTAAATAAACAAAAACAAGTTAAGTGTTAAAAGATAATAATGAAAAAGATGAACTCAAAAGAACTGTACTGTAAAATTATTATATTATGTATTTATGGAATAAAAGTGGGATGAACACACGTAAGACAAAAAGAACATTGGAACACATTGCTTAACAACAGATTTTCACAAGTTTAATTGTTACACTGTTTACAGGGATGGTTTAGGCTTATTGTGCTTCCGTCTGACAACAAAAGTAATCCGGTACATAATATTCGGGACACGCAAAACTTAAGTGAATTTCGTGTCCACTCAACTGTTTAGAACTTGCTAACTGGTGACAATAACTTAAGTGGTTCTTAAACAGATAGATTACAAAAAGTACCAACTGTTATTGAGTGTTTTGATTTGGAGATTTAATTAGGTTCCTTAATTAGTATTGTGTTTTAATTAATTCAAAACACGATGTTAAAACTCTTCAGAAACAGAAAATCAATGTATGAAAACAGAATAACTATTTCATGAAAGGAAAAACCGAACGTTTATAGATTTGTTGGCTGTATAGCTTCACATTTAAATTGCCAATTATTTTACTTTTAAATTAAATATTTATTAAGAATTTATATTTATCAGGGAACATTTATAAATAACTTCCGATCAATCTTGATTTAGAGGAGGAAACAATTTGTTCTGCGTGTATTTGTTTAATGTTTTAGTACGTGTTTTCTACAAAGTGTTAAAACACATCATTTTGTAATATTTTGATCTTCAGAAATTAATTTCGGACGATTGTCGAAGGTGAAACTATCGCGACTTCAGTGTGTTAATATTGTTTAGATCTTAATCAACATTATGAAGTAAAGTACTGTAAACTAATCGCAGAAAATATTCTTTAATTCGAGGTGATCTTTAAATGAAGAGGTCTTTCAATTGAAGGATGACTAAATTATGAATCAATTAATACTAATATCTGAAACGTTGTTATTTTGGAACCTTCCTTATTGCATGTAATTATGATTCACATCGTTAGGATCGCCTGTGGGTCTCCAAATCTGACGTCCACGTCTTAATTGTATCTCAATTATAAACAGTAACAAAGTTGATGTTGTAGGAAATACGACTTGATTGTACAAACGTAGACCTCATCACGTTCTAAGTTTATCCAAATACTAGTTGCCATGATGATAGACAAAGGAACACACCGGCTTAACCAATCATTACGTTTTAACTTCTAATTTTGAGTCATCAAAGGTGACGAAATTGTAAGGACATACATCAAGCCCTTTTATTTTGCGGTCTCATAAATTCAAAATTGAAAGTTTTTGTGTCTCATTTTCTCCATAAAATTAATTAATTGTCTATTTATAATGCACTATTCTATTAATAATCTTTATTCGTCTAATTTTGTTTGCGATTTTTCGATCTATATTTAATAAGGTTCATTTTAAAATCAAATGCCATAGGCCTATCCATTTGAGGACATTCAGAAATTTTGTTTCCTCAATATTTTCTAAATATTTATTTATTGTTGCGGTGTATATATAAAATACTTTAAAATTACAAATTACAAAGCTGCATAAACATGCTTTGTATTACATAAAAAGTCTTAAGTTCACATTGGGTTTATATTTATTATTTATATTATTTTATTATGTTTTTATTTTCACCGGCAGTGAAATAAAAAAAAGGCCTAAACATTAATTTAAATATAATACATATATTGTTTTACTTGAAACATAACGGCGCGTAAGGAAATGTGAACATTACCATTTCTGTGATAATGCGAATGTTTTAGTCTTTAATGTCCATCGTCGTGCGAACGTGGACAATTGACCACTAAACACGTACATAAACCTGCAAGATTGTTTTTTTAATTGACTAACACAGGTTTCATGTTGAAATGAAAACGTGAGCTATTTGTACTAGTGTGAGTTAATTCAAAGTAACTATAATACTACTTCCAGCAATCGTTGATACTAGAAACAACAGTGAATTTTATGGGTTTCTCAATATTATAGGCTAATTCTATTATTTCAGAAGGTTTATTACTAGAATTTACCGTAATTTATTAAAAATGTATTATCCCCCAAAAACGTGAAAGTGAAGATTAATTAAAACGAATATGACATTTTTATTATTTTAAATTAAATAAAAGTTTATTCGCTTCCGTAGGAAAAAAACAATGTAATGGTTTCACTTAGACCTATATAAAAAGACAGAATTAACTTTCAAATTTAACCAAAAACCAATTATTTGACAGACAAATTAACTATTATTTTAAATTACAATTGTTCAGGTAAATAACTGTTTTCGATCCCATTTTTGGTAAAATTTAATAACTATTATGTGACAACATTGAAATAGATATATTTTTTTCAGGGGGCAATATATCTTTAAAGTTTCAGTTGTTTTTTAATAATTTTTTTGTTTTTCATTTTACTTTAACATTAAATAGAAAATAGTTAAAATATCAAGAAATCGGAATGATAATAATAATGCCATAACATTAGACAAAATACATAATAGCGACCTCAAGTTTTTCTATTTACAACAACTTTAATTTATAATAAACTTATTCGTTATCGTATAACTTTATTCGACGAGTTAATGTCGTCATATAGTTCAATATTAATTTTTTCTATACCGAAAAATATGAAAATGTTCGAGTACAGTTTTCGAACTGCATACATTTATAGGCTACAACGATTTAAATGCGTTCCCTGTGCGTATGTTTAAAGTTATATGCCTACTCTAGATTAGATAGTATAGATATTTTTATCAATTTTGATTGAAAGTAATCAAATTATTGACCAAACCATAATTCTTCCATGGTACAAATAAAACATATAATTCGTTAGTTTATTCAGAGAAGAGTGAAATTACAGTGTAGTGTAGTTCCCTAGTTTATCGTATAGGCCTACAATTGTGCGGAACCGAAACGTTTATATTGCATAGTATGATAGTCAATGTCTGTCATGAGTATTCCTAGGGGAATGATAATTTAGGAAATGCATAGATAAGTTAACGATAAACTGGGATTTAAAGATTGTCCCGACCAAATTGTCCGTCAAGATGGGCTTGGCATACAAATCTATCATTTCTATTTAAACGTTTCTCGATATAAAATCCATCACCGGCTACGGGTCACACCTCAAAACTTAACCAAAAGCATATACGGAGGTAATACGTTAGACCTATCTTTCAATATCAGACATCGTGAGATTATGTTAGGGTCAAATCAAATTATTTTTCGAAATAGAAATAATTGATGTCATATTTGTGTTTGATTGATGTGAATTTGTACAAGTGGATCGGTCTGTCAAGTGGAGTAATACGATTTGTCAAAAACACTTTTTTTATCACAATACTATCGAGCGTAATATTGCTTAGCTCTGTATGATACAACAGACATTTTGTAAAATGTACTGAAGTATAACGAAACAAGGCACTAGTGATACAAACGGAATTTCGTAGAATTTACTAAATTATAACGAAAAAATGTGCATAATATTCGAATTTTATATTTATATTCATAATTATACAATACTTTTTATGATTATGATAAATTATATACATGAGTTATACAAACGAAATATCTGAATAAGTACAGTAGTCCTTTACATTATTAATAACTATAATATAAAAGGTATAGTTATAGTTAATAGTAAAATATTTTATAATTGTTTTCTGATTCTATGTTTTTTTGTAATATATTGCATGAATGCATCTAAGACGGTGTTATTCACCTTATACTTTCGTTGATGTCTGAGACCTTGAAGTCCGGACATCTAGGCCTCTGTAACTCAGGTGAGGGCGAAAAACATCACAGTGCCGAGCACACCTGGCGGTCGTGTGGGTGCAAATAACCAGCCTGGAGTTGTGCGACCTTCAATGTTGTTATTTCAACTCGATGTTAGCTTCAGCTATTGTCATATTATATCTATCTAAGTGAAGGAACATGCCGATTACCCGACGGAAGACTTTCGAAACATCCCAGGGCGTGTTTTTGAAACTCCGCCGGTGGGAACGACAATCTTGGACATCGAAACTTAGGCTTAAATTGTCTTATTTACGTGCGTGTGTTTGAAAAATATACCGCGTGTTTTTACCCGGGAGTTATATCAAAACTCGGACATAAGTCTTTAGATATTTTTGTTTTATAATACCACACAATATTGACCGGTTTAAAGTAGAACGCGACCAGCCACTGGCATTTTCGACGGCAAAGTATTGAATTCAAGTTGACGAAATCACGCCCAAATGGTCCGATTTGTGATGTTACCAGAAAGATATCATTTTCGCGGCATTATGCTATAGGCTGAAAGTTGGTATCAGACGATTCAGATAACTGTGGTTACAAAACGACAGATAGGGCGAGTATGATCCCCGGTGTATAACGATTAACTGGAAAAAGTAATTGAATTAATAGGAGGTTTTTTTCGTTTGTTTCTCTTTTTTTTAAACAGTAGTAGGCTACCGTACCCCTTTCTTTAATAGTAGTAGTAGTATTTCCCCCTCGATCCGTTTTTATTTTCTCTTTAAGTAGGCCTATACGTTTTATATGTTGGCATAGTTTCGGTTTATTTACAATGTCGGAAACATGAAAAGAACACAATATATATACATTTATCTAATTAAATTCATGATTATTATTAATTATAGGTACTTTAATATGGAAAATAGCAAAATCTTTTTTTTAATGAATTCTACCCGCCTGTTATTTATCAATTGCATAATTGATGGTTTCAATTGAAAACAGTTAATTGTTTTTATAATCGCTCTCCTTTCAAGATCAAAAACGTATTTTGATATTTGTTTAAGTAATCTAACTAATGTGGGGAGTGTGTGTTTCAAGCTATTTACCCTTTGGGCATGCGCGATCCTCAAATGTCCTGAGTTCGTTCAACTCAATATAGTACACGTGTGATTATGGAAATTAATAAATATCGACAACAAATTAAGTTATGTGGCCACTTTCAAAACGAAATATTTTCATGGAAATTTGATTGACAATATCTATGCCCTCAATAGCTCGAATGCCAAGAGTATTTGACGTATGAAATTTAAAATTTTAATTGACATACGGTAAGACTGAACATCGTCGTTAGTCGTATACATTCTTAAATAGCAATAAGTTAGATTATTACTACAAATATAATGAAAAAGCGTGATCTTTAGGCTCTCAATGGAACATGTTATCCTCACAAGACACGCTAAGCCTACTTAGCAATAGGCCTAAGTCATTCTCCAGGATGATGAGTAGGGGTTCAATGCCCTTTGTAGTCTAGGCTGGCTTAAGGTTGACCCATAAACCGACTACCTTCTCACATTCAACGGAAGTGTCAGAATACATTCAACACATTCGTCATATTAATATATATTTTTATAGCTGGATGTAGCTGATTCAATTTTTGTTACTGATAAAATGCATTTACTTCAATGCATTTCTTAAAGGTAAACACAAAATCACGACAATTTTAACATTATAAGATACTTAAATAGGATACTTAAAGATGTTAATAGCCCATTTTGTAGTTTTAATAAAGTTTCAAAAAAAATAAGGGGAAAACATTATGATTTCACTTTCAAAAAGACAAAATAAACAGTTAAAATTTTACCAAAAACCTAACTAAAACTGACTATATTTTGCGTTATATTTTTCAGGTAAATCATTAATTTTATTATTATTTAAAAAAATATAAGTTGAAAGAAAATTATAGTATAGGCCTAAACAATATGTTTTTTTGAAATTATAACGTGAACTGTTTAGTTTAAACATTATACAGTTAGGCCTATAAGAATTACCCTACAACAATATTGGCCTGTTGAATGAAACTGATTTTAACGAATTTTTAATAATTACTGCAATTGCATTAAATTAAGTTAGTACAACATAAAGTTAATATTAACTTCTTTCTTGATTAATTGTACGTAATACTAACAAACGTTCAACAATAGTGTAATTTTACTGCATAACAATCTCGCAATGTTATTGTAAAACTACCGCGTTTCGCCGAGTTGTACTTTGTCGATGACCCATAGTGGACAGTGCAACCACTGCGTGACTGACCACAGGGCAAGTAGACAACTCGGACAATTATTGCTTCGGGATTTTAGACTTGAAAATAGAACACGGAATGTGGCAGATAGGATGACATTGTTTTGTCGACGGTTGGACGCGAAATAGTCCAATAAAACCACAATTTGGTAAAACAATTTGGCATCGAACAGGTGTACTTTTTTTTAATGTAATAAGTGCAATGTTTTATCGAATCATTCTTTATCGTTAATAAATAAAATTCATTATTAAAACTTATAGTAATAATAATAGTTTAACTTTATAATTTGTGCATTACATCCTTCATTATTTAGATAGACTGTAATGATTTCTATTAAATCAATTCATAATCTTCGTTTACAACTTTAAATAAAAATAATTATTACAACTTATAGTAATAATAACATTTTAAATTTATAACTTGTTAGTGCATTAAGTCCTTATTTATTTAGATATGCTATAATTATTTCTATTAAATCAATTAATAATAATTATTCGTTTACAACTTTAAATAAAGAATTTAGTCAGTTAGTACAAAAATCAAATTATTGTCGGAATATTGCAATTCGTTCGTTAATCTGAAGTTGTATTATACAATGGGTTTTATATTTATTTATTTATTTCATAAAACCTCCAGAAAGAGAAGCAATCTTGTACAACATATAACATCAATGTAAAATATAAACATATTTAAAATATGTAGGCCTAATGTAGTTCTAGCCTAATTAAACTTTTTATAAATATCTTTGTATGTAAATTTTCACGGTAATTCATAACATACAAAACAAAATCATGGGGTATTGTTCAAACAATGCGCTTCATTTTCCTTCTTTCGGTTATTATTTCTAATTCCGCGTATTAAATATGTTCTTAGTTATTATACAGACAGGCATTAGGCATTGGGGAGAATGGTGGACAGAAAGTAGCCCGGAGCTAATAGACATCGAAGGTGCTCTGGTTAACGTTGGTCTCGTATCAAACCAAAATGTCGAACCCTGCAGCAATATTATTAAATATTCCATTCAATATCGGACTTGGTATTATAGCTAGCCCTAGACCGGACAAGGACAGGGTAGCATGCGCGTTTAATTAGCGGCAGATGGCGGCGACGGCTACGGAGTCCGTCTTGGCAATGTATCGGATAGGCATGCTGGGAAGAACATGTAGCACAGGGCCTAACGTGAGGTCCCGGGGAACATAGAATGTTAAAGAGGCTGGTAAAGAGTTCACATAACCCGATGAACTGGATACCGACAGAGAAATGTAAACTTAAAATGACCTCATGTGGCACATTTAAGTGTTTGATCTTGATTACGATACAATATTTTATTTTAGTTAGGTAATATTAAGACTCTACATATTTTGAATTTTTTAGTTTAGAATATTTACCAAAAAAAAAAATATAATGATAGTTTATGTAGGCATATTGTGATACACAACCAGAAAGTGTTTTCATCAATTCCAAGTTTTATCCAAGATAGACCGTAAATTATGAATTAAGAACAAACTCGACATCTGTAATATCATACAATTCTTAACCTCGCCATGTTAAAATATATGTATGATCTAGATTATTTGGACTATTTATGATTTATTATGATATATATAATAACTTATTAGTTTACAAAATGGTATCAATAGACATACTACAAAATATTATATCGTTTACGAAATACCGGTAGACACATAACAAAATATACGATAGAATATAGATTATTTTGTGAATGAATAAATATAAGTGTTAACATTCTTTGTTTTATCATAGGTTTATTTGTTAGAATTCTTTGTTTTAAATGCATCCACATTGCATTTGTAGCAGTTCTCTGCAGTCTCCATATAGGCCTATAATGTTCAGTATTATGTTCAAAACTTTATGTGAATGATAGGCGGCGCTCTTCCAAGCCTATTACGTGGTTTCAAAGAGGCCAGGTGGAACTTTTCAGTGTCACTAGTTATATTGGACATAATGATTCGCGTGTCTTGAGCAAATTCCCGGATTTAGAAACAATTATAATTCCTTTTCTTGCTGGGTGGAGACGATTTCAATCCTACAGGTGCAATAGGAGCTTATTACAATCATAATGAATAACATTCTCAATCGTTGAAATGTTGCAGGCGTATAAGAAAAACTGCAGTTGGTTTTCGTCAAATGGCTTATTCGCCAGTAATACAGTTACTGACACGGCCAACGGTGAAACACTTAAAATCATATAGGGCTGCTAATATGAATGTAAATATACAATGTAACGTTGTAGACTGTGAATTCGTTCGTGCTCGTGTGAGGAGCGTGTTTTAAGTAAGATCTTACCACAGATATATCACATTCTAAATACAATTGCTATAGTTTGTTTAGTCTGATGGACCGAAATAAACGCGTAAGAAATAATAGTATCAATGTACTTGTATAGCATTGGTTACTTTCCCAAATCAACGAAAGTAGACCGTACCTATATCTTGACATACGCGTTGATGAAAAATAAAATCTAAAAATGATTGTAAAACGTGTCTCATGTGACTCATACGTTTATCATATTTAAGCATAATGTATGCAAACATGTCTTTTCATTTTCTTTTCCATTTATTTCTGTCTTATTTACTCTGAATTGTGATTAGGAATTTGTTTCAAGTTAATTTTTCATTCACGTTTGTCACCGAATATCGTCTTTATCTATTAAAGAAATAAGAGTAATACAATAAAATCAATTCTAAAATTATAAGGTCTTCAATTAGAGACGCTGAAGAGTTATTTATTGTTAGCTTGTTATTCATAAACTTATGCCTGAGTATCACCTGAGCAAAATATATAGAATGCCACCCACGACCGAACGTGGTATGTAGAACGCCTATGGACGTGACGGATGGATTCATAGAACCTGGCCTAATTTCCCCTTCTAACCAACCTCTTCACGAGGGGATCCTATGTAACTTGTACGTGGATAATGTAATAGTATCATCTCACATATCTACTTAAACAAGCGCGCAAGTTGTAATTACTGGATGCCAGTCTAGCATGACAACATGAAAACATGTTCAGATTAATTATCGATGATATAATTAGCCAATTAACACGAAATATAACTAATTACATTAATGTTATAATTTTAACGTATGTCATTTTATCGTGTTTTGTATAGTATAATGATAGGCCTACTTAAAATTATTTATATAATTGGGCTTTTAGAAGTGTTGGTTCAGATCGCATATGTTAGTTCTTCTATTAGGCTTATACCGGTACATAAATATAAATGTAATAATTTTTTTTCTTTAGTCAAATTTTTAACACTATATGCCAGGTATGTTTACCATTATATGAACTTTATTTTCAGAGTTTAAATCGTATTGTTAGTGCTTTTGATAGGCCTATACATATTATTACTTATACATTTTCCTTAACTTTTTTATTCAGTCTAAAGCATTATATGCCAGGTATGTTTACCGTTATATGAACTTTATTTTCACTTTCTTATTATTGTTGTTTCGTTGCGGAATGACATTTGAGAATTATGAAAATATGTTGTTTCAAGGTTTCTTGTCATATCGAAGTGTCAAATCTTTCATGTTGTCGGTCGCTCCCCAAACAGTCGAGGATATGACCTGTAATAATGTTAAAGCATGCTGGGATGTTCTTAGTCTCAACTTTGTACCCATGTCAACGACCTCTGAAATACATACCGACGGAGAAGACAATATGTATGATCTAAATTCAAACCGACAGAGAATTCTAAATTATTTTAGTTTTGGGGTATATTATGACGAAATGCTTACTCGTTCTTTAAAAATTCGCGGAGTTTGCGCAATGAGGGAGTGTGGTCATATTTAAGCCTCGTGGCAATTTTTGTGACGACACCGATAGACGGTATTACTTACTTATAATAAAAATGTATGTATATTGTTATGGAATGTTATTTTTGTATGTGTAATTATTTTGATATAGCCAATACAGTATTCAATATATTATTAATATCGAGTGCCTAAATTGTAGGTTAAATAACCAAGTGTTTATATTATAGCCTTACATTAACATAGGAAAAAATGTGATTTCCAAGCTTCTAACTTAAAGTAAGCCCTCAGAAAGCAACCATTCCTTACAGGCCTAATGTAATTGTAACCATCATACGGCAGGCCTATTCAGAAACATCAAGTTGTATCCAATATATCATCCATAACAATCAATAACCTATATCGACTAATTAATTTCAATTTTGAATGTAAAGTCAAATCAAATCTATTTTATCTCAGGCAAATACCGCCCTCTCATCAATATCAATATTATGTGACATCTTCCTATTAAAGTGACACAAAATGGCTTTTACAATGTATTTTAGACACATGTATAGTATAACATTTATATTAGCTTGCCCGCCCATGATATAAACCGGTCAACAAAACACCTATATTCTGGTATATTTATTGTTCGGAATAAACCCATGGATAAAATCAGCGTAGTCGCACAACAGTGTAAAATCAGCGTGATATGACCGTACACGTGTACCATCTTAAGGATGTCTCCTTCGGGAATTAACCGTTCCTTGAGGAATTAAATGTAAAGGAAGAGGGGGATCAAGCAATCTTTATACCAAGACGGTAGGGACAACGACAAATGTTCATCACATCTATATTACATATTAATCTATAATTCGAACAGTATGGAAAATAGACAGAGAAGGAAACCAGTCTTAGGAAATTTATTAGGAAAAAAATGACGATAAACAAAGTTTCCATTCTTCAATCCATTACGCAGTTAATAAACATTCGTTCTGTACTGTCAATCAATATGAGGTTAGCTAGGCCTACATGATCGATTGTTAAAGTAAATATAGCTACAGTGATATATTCGTTCTAGTCCTGATGTAAATCAGTCAATAATTTGAAAAAAAAATAGCCTAAAAGGTACGAAATAATAATATTCAAAAAAACATATACAGTGTTCAAACAAATCTAAACAAAACACAAGAAGATATCATAATTATTTCAATATTTAAAAAGCTGTTTTAATATGGGGTATACATGACATGTACGGTACATGACATGACATGACATGACATGAAGTGTTACTATAACGTCAGTAAATAAAAAAGAAAATGCCTAAAAAGTAGGCCTACGAAAAATTCAAACAAACCTATACAGTATCCAAACAAATCTAAAGAAAACACAAGAAGATGATATAATTATTTCAATATTTAAAAAGTTGTTGCAATTTTTAATATGTGGTACACATGACAGTGTTTACAACGTCAGTAAAAAATTGGAAAATGCCTAAAAAGTACGAAATAATAACATTCAAACAAACCTAGGCCTAACAGTATCCAAATAAAACATAACAAAACACAAGTAGATATCATAATTATTTTAATATTTAAAAAGCTGTGTTGCCATTTTTAATCTGTGGTATACATGACAAAGTGTTTACAACGAAAAATATCTAGTTACTTATAAGATTGTAACTTCTTAACTTTTGATGAAACAGCTTTAACTGTGAATAATAATTTCAGTATGGAAGGCATTTGCTTAAAAGATGGCCTAAGGATAAAATAAACTTCCGCAGTCATCTATTCTCAAGAGACAGTGATGTTGCAATTATTAGTATAGATTCAACAATTGGTAGATTATCAATTTCTTTCTATATTTAGAGTAGAGTGTCTCCCCTCCAATTAACGACCACTCGAAAATGAGCGGTTTTGTGTTCAATTTTCTTTATTGTTAAAGTCTGAGATTCTAACTTAACGTATTATGACACATGATAGGATGCGCATTGCAGCATAAGCAAGGGTTTAGACTGTCGACACAAAAACGGCTTTATTTCTGCAAGCAGGCTGGCTAGTAATTTGTTTACTCAGGAGGCCGAGTAGAACGCCTTTCAAAACAGAGTTTGCAATCAGACAGAAGTCTTAATCGTTATGGCAACAGAGTAAAGAAAAAAAGAAAGTAAATATCATAGCAAAGAACTTATAACACAAGAATCTCCTGTTCTTCAATTTGCATTCAAAACACAGTATCGGAAGTACAGGGTTAAAAGGTCAAACTGGGCGACGCCATTTCACAGCATGGAGCAGCGCCCCCTCCAAACTAGGAAGTCAATTACTCTACCCCCTAGAGTATTAGCAGAACCCCTCTATGATTTTGACTTTCTAATTTGATGCGGGCGCCCTACTCCTCAGTCAATTACTCTATCCCCCCTAGAGCATTAGCAGATCCCCTCTATGATTTTGACTTTCTAATTTGATGCGGGCGCCCTACTCCATGGCTCACAATGGCGCCACCCATAGCTCTATTCTATCCCACAATGCCTTTCGAAATTGTTACGCGCTTCGGACGAACAGGAGATTCTTGTGTTATAAGTTCTTTGATCATAGTGGAAGTTCCATTCATACCTTGAATGATTTTAGAAAAGTATGTTTGTTTATGTCTTTTCCAGTTTCCTCAATGTGTAGGCCTATTTTAACGGTTTTATATAGTAGGCCGGTCTAACACGTGTGTGTAAGTCTACATGTAAAAGTTCAATGTGGAATTGCAGCATCAATGGAGAGGATAGGTGGGCTATGAACCCCTATGACGTCGTCAATATGATTCATCCCTCCCCACCCCTAAAAAATATATCTCATACGCTCATCGTTCGTTTCCTAAAAATACTAAATTATTTAAACGATTTTTTACGTATTTTTCATATTCGACCTTGAATTCTTTGCGATTACCCACACTTCCCCGGGGCCTCGGGTCATATGGCGTTTATCCAACACGACGTGAAAACACGCAAATGTCGTTTTTGTAAATCACTTCCAAACACGTGATGGGTTTATTTAATTTAATAGGTTAATCTTTACATTCATGTCATAATTAAACATCCCAATTACCTTTCATGCAAAAGAAGCTTATACAATTTAAAATATGTGGTTATCAGTTTTATTTATGTAAAAAGCTTGTTTTAATTGCATGTTTTAACAAATTAAGTCAGATAAAATATTGTTTATAAAATGTAAGGCCTACAAATACTTTAAATGACTAAATCAAATAATACAGTATATTGTAAATTATTTAGTTGATTAAAATGCCTGTATAGGTAGCCCTCGTTAAATAATTTTACAAAATGTGGAGTTATTATAAATCTATCACGTCATTATAATTAGACTATATTATCGTTATTTAAACAAATACTTCTTAATAAGAAAAAAAAAGAAAATAATACAGTATAGGCATATTGTAAATTATTTAGTTGATTAATCTGGATAGGTGGGCTATGAACCCCTATGACGTCATCATTTAAACCTAATTTTAATCGTAGCATAATATTTTGTACGCACTAGTTTCAAAACATAGCATTTATAATGATTACCTAGGCCTGTCATAACCATTTCAACAAAAATGTTTTGTTTTTCTATTACTGCGTTGTTTTTGTTTATTAAAAGTAAAGTAAGAATGTATCGTAGCGTTAACTATACTAAAATATAACGAATCATTGGTGAACTTTCGAACCTATATAAATTGATAATGAAACATGACACGGATCGAACATCTTTTCATGCTTTTCTTTTGCATTAACGTTAATTCAGAACCAGTTGCGTTTGCTTTAATTAAACCGCAAAGAACGTATTACCTAGTGACCCATACGGATATGAAATGTTATGTTTGCATTCACCATGTTATCACAAATCATTCGAAATAAACTTTAGAAATGTGTTATTTGGCAAAAGTTATTTTTAGAAACGACTTTATTATTAACTTTTGGAGTACTGTACTAATTTAGATTGAACGAATTTTTTAATTTGTTAATGTTAATACCAGAGAATAGTCGGTATGGTACGCTGACACAAACAATATACTTGGCATTAGTAATTTGTGTTAAATATTGAGATTACAGAGATATGCGCCCCATATACGTGCAGTACGATATGAGGGGGGCTGACAAAAAAAAAGACTAATGTTTTGGGTGAAGTATCTCTAATTTGTCTAGTTTCTTCTAAAGTTCTATTTTGTTCAAACTACAATTAATCCCTATTATGATTCTACTAATTATAAAGTGATGTACTTGTTAAAACAAATAAATGTTCGATTTAAAGAATATAACAAAAAAAGTACGTACTGGATTATCATTGTTATAAGTCTGTAAACATAATCTTGAAAATCTAAATTACTTAATCATATATTACCACAATCGGTGACACCATTTCCACTCAGAAAATTAAATCAAAAAAATAAATTAACCCGATAACAAAATTATTTTCAATTTTCTTTGTACCGATAAATCTGTTTGATACACAAGTGCAGTGGTTATGTTTTTGAAATTGATCTAGGCTATCCTCTACATATTTCCTTACGTGTAATTACATCGGTGAAACACCAAAGGTTTCCGTTCGGGACTTCTTTGAGGATTAGGCCTAGCTTAAAGGGTTCGGGCGGTAAGTCATTGCTTGGAATAGACTACTTAGGGCAGGTCGTATAGGGGATTTGGGATTGCCTTCCAAGCGGATTCAGGATGGTACCGTGTGGTGTCGGCTTGTCGTAATTTTCCATACGGATGGCCTTCGTTATAACATGTAGGTCTATTTGCCGGTTTTTGTTATAAAATGAACTGGGTATAGGTCTACTTAATATAATGTGTACCTCATGTAATTTGTACTTTAATTGTGACTATAATATATATTTTTATTTTTTAAAAACCTCTATGAGCTTCACAAAATAAAATAGTGTGTGTTTTCGAAGAGGTGAATCTAGAATTTAATTGTAATAATTGAATACAATAGATTATCAACAGATCTTCTTTGTAATAAGATAAGATGAATTGATAAGTTATGGTTATGGTCTTCCCTGGTTAGACAATAATTTAAATGATTTAGTTTTGTTTTTAAAATAATTACTCTATACTTTACCCTACGAATTTGTTGGGAAATCAACAACATCGCTGTCAATAAAAATCGATATGTTGATGATTGATGTTGTACCAGCGGTAAAGAATATATGGACGACCTACTAATTACTTAAAACATGGTGGTATACCGCAGAATCAATATTGATAATACTGTACTAAAACATAGAGGATACTGAAATGAAACCGTACGCTATAGAATAGGCCTTAGTCTGCACTTAAACATGTTTACCGTCGCATCAATTGCATGGGGTAATAGTATGAGCTATGTATTGACTTTACCAGGGTGTTAAGTAAATCGCATAGTCATTGAGTAACCCAGCGTTTAACTGGCCATGAATATACAGAGTTCAAGTCACACAACGCCCAAAATAGCCTGCAATTTTTTTGTGAATGGCTGGTAGGATTAACCGTGACTTTTGTAGGAAACGTACACTTTCTTAATCGTGCAAGTTCATGTCTTTTTACAGTATTGTACAATCACAAAAAGAGCAATTCATGAAAGATTACTAACGCGTATATAATTTAATAGATTACGTCATCGTTTAATGTGTACGCGTAACATGACCAATACAATTTACGAACTCGCCAGTTAAAAAAAAATGTATTCGTTAAATTAAGCTGTATGGTAAAGTGCCATCTTAAGAGTAAAGATACATTGTCTCTCTGTCATTTCACAAAAGTGTCCCTTAATGGGGTACCAATGGAGGGGTCCTACTGTAATAAGACATCAAACTTATTTAATATGGATAATAATTCGTTAAAAACAAACAACGAACAGAAATATTCGCATGTTTGAACGCATAGGCCGACGAATTGTAATTGACTGAATATGAATAGGTATGTCACGTGGTTACTCTTGCACGAGTGTGAATTTATTTCTGCTAATATTAATGATTGTGACGATTAATTTATTTGTTTTGCAACTATATTAAAGGAAATCAATCATAATTATAACCTTAAATCATACTATATTTTTGGATTTATGACTTTCTTCTGACTTAAAGTTTCAAATACAGAAAATCAAAATATTTTCGCCCATGTTGAATTTGTTGTTGCTGAACGCTAAATGATGTCGAGCTATCAGTTACTTACAAATTAAAATAAGTAAAGTTCACTACATCTCAGATATGTAAATCCGTTACAGCATGGTATTTCACAAATTCATCACAAGAACAAATTAAATCAAGTAGCACCTCAGTGAATTAAATCATATTCAAGAGTTATATCGAAAAGTACTTAAGGCAGACGGCGAATAGGAAATACAGTGTATGCTAAAACGAGACAAAATACATTTACAGAAAAGCAAAACAAATGTAATATAAAACCCAAGATTCTAGTAATTATTCGCTCCATGAGTTTTCATTACAATTAATTTAAATAGTTTTCAAGTACTGTTTTCTTTTTATCCGCTGATTTAATAATGTCGGGTTGTGAAATTAACACTCGTGTTGTAATTTGAGTTCTAACAAAGTAGTCTTTTAACATCTCCAATAATGATCCTTTTATTAAACTCTTCTTTGTCTCTTAACCGGGTGTAATTATTTTAAATGTATTTTAATAAGCGTTATTACTGAAACTATTAACAACGCGTGGTGTCAAGTCTAGTGTCTATAATAACGATCAGGTTGAAGGAAAGTTAGCCAATACTAATAGCATTTCTGACTCTTCCAAATAATCGCCGCCCCCCCCCCCCCTGCTTAAGTCTAACACTTAATAATATATAAATCTACATTCAATTCAACACCCACACCCCTTCCACTTCAAATCTACCTCAAATGCAATACTTCCCTCCTATACACGCCTCTAATATTCAGTAACCCAATCCAATACCCCCTCCTACAGAGGGTGTGTGTTGTACCCCTCCTACAGAGGGGTGTTGAACCTTGAAACGCAAACGATAGTCTATAGTGTGTATGTACAATTTCATATTCATTTAGTACAGTATACCATATATCGGTCATCAGCGCATTCCTTTAGACTTTCGCTAAATATTATGCATGTACACGGAATATATCGCATATTTTAAATGCTATTAACATGCGTGTGCACACCTACAGTCTGTAAAAACAATTTTATGTTTTTAGTAATTCATAGAAAATGGGTCTTTCTTAACGAATAATAAAAAAAAATAGACTCCACTTAAAAGACCATTTTTGTTATTAAACTTATTATGTAACCCGGATGAATCTACGTCAATGCACTTTATGTTCAGATAATTTGAAAGACGCAGACAATATTATTACGAGCTATTAACAAATATATCAATTAAACTAATTAAAACTAAGCTTCTGGCTGTGATCCAATAGTAAATTATCTAGTCTACTTTGTCCCTCTTGGCGTGTCATACCACTAAGCACATTTATCAAACTCCAATGTATATTGTACTTCCATTTAATTTATATTACGATGTAACCAAATCTCGTCAAAATATTCTGAACCATTCTCCTCAACTGACCTTTTAAGTTCATATAAGATTTCACAAAACTCGACTTTTACAGATTTTTATACGGTTCATTTTATAGGATTTGTTACACTCGTAAATTACCACGGTAGAAGATTAGTTAGTTTACTAAACGAAATGTGAAATATAATTTAAAAGGGCAGAAAGACCAACTGGGAGGTTGGTTCAGATGATTAAAAGGGTCCTAGCTTAAATATGGACTAAAATGTGACCGTTGTTATCATGAATTTAAAAAGTTATTAGGAATTATGGTACAAAACAGACCCTCTTCTTACCCGATGCGGGTCATTCCTTGTGAATATTTACACTGTCTGGCCTACTGTACATTATCTTATATGTTTACTCACGATCCTATACAGTAAATAATGTAGGCAAATATAAATATGACTATCGTTACGCGGAGTATACATTTTACCGTGTTGAAGTTCCTTATATTATATTAAATTGTGTTTTTCTAATAACATCATTTTTCAATTGTATTGAAATCTATCATACTTAATTTGTTATGAATTATAGGCCTATATACAATGATTGATATGTAATCATAAAAATATGAATCTATTTAGATGTAATAAAATAAATTATAACAGATAATTGGGTGCTAAAAAATTAAGTAGATTTTTTAACTGAATAATAATCGAATAGACAAGCATACATGTACATTCTTGTTAATAAGCTTTATTAATATTCAATTTACTTTTAAAAGTGAATTAAAAATAGGTCGTATTACATAAAATTAGCGTAAATAGGCCAACTATAATACGATTTTTTTTTTTAGATGTAAAGTAGGCCTATTCATTCAATTTTGGGAACACCCGTTACTAAATTGTAAACTCACACTGTTGTAGGCCTATATGATTATACTTTCTTTACCTTTATGGTAATTTTAAGACAAATAAATCTCAATAAAATAATATGCCTTCACACAACACAGTTATTAAAAACGTATTCATTATATGGTTTATATATTTTGTTTGGTCTTACCACTGGTCTTCTTTTAAAACTACTGTTAAAATGGTCATTATATTGTAAATATAATCAACGCTGTCTATAGAAACAATTTCATTTTGTGCTCTAATAGGCCTACTGCAACTATCACTGTATTCGTAATTAGTGTCAATTATCGTTAACTGTGTAATCATGGCTAGTTTAGCCATGTTTTAATTAATTGTGTTCGTTAGTAATGGAATCACTTTCTATTATAAAAACAATGCGTTTAGATAATGGTCCCGTAAATAATGGATTCTTTCAACGTGTTAAATAGGAGGATGAGTTGGATCTCACGTCGGAAGCGTACTTTTAAAACATTCGATCAATTTTTTCAAAGTAACTTAATTTTACGATAAGGTAATGATTGTTTCAAACACGCTTATTCCATACTTTATTGAATACGTTCAATAACAACTTTTAATGGGAATAAAATTTAATTAATCTTGATATACAGAGCTTTAATATAGGCTGCAAATATTTGATAATTAATTTAATAATTAATCCAACGCTAACAATTAAATTTATGAAAGTTTTAGATATACATTAAAGGATTTATGTGTTGTTATCAACACGGAGAAAACTTTTGTTTTCTTTGTGAGATTTACTTCCATTTAATAATCGTCATTATCTATTATTCTAGATATTTCATTTCAATAGTGGAGCTGTGGCTTGGTGGTTATGATGCTTGGCTACCAATCTAAGGGTCCTGGGTTCAAGTCCTGTCATATGTCAGGGTTTTTTCTCATGACAATTTACAACTCCACTCCCAAAGACTTAATAATAAGTCTTTGTTTATGTAGAGCATCTTGTGTATATGTTTGTCTTGTGAAATTTTAAATAGTTTATCCATCCTGTAATTGACGGGTTACTCGCTATTGGATGAGTATGAAATAAAAAAAAAAAAAAAAAAAAAAAAAAAAAATATCAAATATGATATAAATCGGTTTTTTTTCAAACGAAAATAACAACATTTTATTTATTTTTGGCTTTTTTTACTACTGGGTTCCGGGATTTTCAAATTCATTATTGATATTAAGAAGGTACAATTTTTATTCATTCATTTCATGTACTTGTTACCGTTAATTTTTAAAAGGTTTTTTATTGAATATGCCATTTTAATGTCACATAAAAATTGAATCGAAAAAAACTATAATTTAAAGCTGCCAGCCAATTGGGTTTTGGTTGAATTTGACCATTTATTTTGTGATTTTATATGAGAAAACATTTTTATTTTCCCAAAGGGGATTACCTTTATTAAAACTACAAAATAACCTATTCAAAGTCTGATTTAATTAATCTTAATCTTTAATGTTTTTGGTGGACAATACATCTTGAATAAAATACTTAAACTGAAAAAAACTCCGTGAATAGATCACATGACCGGATATCCATAAGTCACGGTAACTGTTACCATTGTTTGACCATGTTCAACATTAGCATAGATCTAAATAATGATAATAAAACAGGTCTTGAATTACACCTTGAACCGCATCATTTTTCAATTACTTTAAGGTTGTAAAATTAGGAAAGAAAAATAAATAAACAACACTAGCGATGATAGCTAAGGTGTGTATCATTACCGGTAAGTAACATTATCGGCTCATTATCGTCTCAATATTAAACTCATTACCAAGTGAGATTGATCTCCAAACCCATGTGCCACAAGTTCACAGTGTTGCTATTGTTTTGTGTACTGGTATAGGCCACTGTGTTATAAAAAATGTAATACTGTATCAATTCTTCAGGCATTTACACTTTCAATGTTAAAAATTATGACATTATACTTTACTGTCCAAAATGAATTCTAATTTAAAATAATTTAAATGACACTTATCTTGATTTATAATAATATTAAGTATTAATTCTTGTATTCGTTTTATATTTTTGATATATTTTTTCTTAAATTTTGTTGTTAATTACTTAAGCTGTATCATTTAGGGACCACAGTGGGAATAAAGTTGCTTTTTGTACTTTTCTGTGTTTTTATCCTTGTTTGATCCACTTGATCAACAGAATGAAAAAATACAAATTTGTTCATAACACAATGTGTTACTTCTTTTGCTTTTTGATTTGATGTAAAATATAGTACTGTGCATTTGTTAGAAAAGAAACAAGATGAATATTGATTTTAAAGCGGGAAAATGGTGTATTTTTAAGCTTGGTTAAATTTAGAATATTTTATTTTTACATTTAGATACAGTCGTTGAGAATAGGTTATTTCTACTAGGGTGAATCGTAGGTCATATTGACCATCGAATTTCATCCTTTGTCCATTTTTACTACACAGGTGAGTTAGAATGATGAGTCTGTTTATTTATTCTTTAATGGTCAATTCAACTCGATTCGTCATTCGGATGTGTTTGAAGTCCTTGGTCACTTCTTGACCATTTGGTCTCAATTTCAGCTGGTAAGCGAGCCCCGGAGCTTACAAGGTAACTCAGTTCCATTGTCACAACAATGAAATAATACGCCACCTTGAGGTAGGTAACTCTCTTTTGATCTTTTTACCTGTCTTTCCAATTTAAATATTAAATAAACGTTAAATACTTGTTTCACAACACCTTTTAAAATGTTGTTTCAAAATGGAAGCTACTAAGGTAAGAATGCACTGGTCTTGCAAATGTCAAAAATATTGTTGATTCAATGTTAAATAAAACTAAGTTTTAAGGAAAGTAAGATTTTAAATTTGAACAGATCTATTTTTTTTAAAATATTTTAAAACTTTCAATTAATATTGGTACTAATGAATCTAATATTTTCACTATACTCAAATTTTTAAATATATTTCGAATTTATTTTGGCCATGGAGAATTATTTCTCCATGTTTAAGAAACCCCATTTGGTTACAATGTCAATGTCCAAACTAACTTAAAGAATAGTAATAATTCATGTCATGTCATGTTAATCATAAAGATAGATAAAAGTATATTATAATAATAAGTATTATACTACAAAATATTAATTCATCGTTATTATTTTATGATGATTGACTTAAACACAGTTTAAAGCAATCATGTATTATCACATTACACAGTCATGCTCTTACATACATGCTCTCATATCACGATTATAAACCTATAATATTATAGAATTCATATCTTGGTAATTATTATGTTCAAACCAGAAATTGCTAGGCTAAGACGAGGATTAGGTGGTGATCAGTGTTTGCCATCCCGGGTCATGCGAATATTTGTTACATGCCGCCCTGCCCGGAAACAATACACACGCTAGGACGTGTAAGTGTCGATACCCCAAGATGTCACATATTTATAACAATAAATTAGCCTAGTAGTACGTAGTTATTAAGTAAGTTTAAATGCTTTTGAAATGGATGTGTTATGCTTGTGATGCGAACAACGTAAAACGCGTTTTTCACTGAAAATGTTTAACGCATTACAATTAAAAACGCGTTGCTATTAAGGTTAATAGTTACTGTAAAGAAAATGCTGATAAGTTTATGTTAAATTTGATATTTCAATAATTTAAATTATTTAAAAGTTGGTAAAAGGCTCATTTTAAAATATACCACATTTCTATTTTATAATTTAGGACTTAACTGCAATATCGGCCTGAATCACACATGAGTGCGAACACTACATTCTAAATACACATGAGTGCGAACACTACATTTTAAACACACAATGAGTGCGAACAGTGCATTCCAAACACACATGGGTGCGAACACTGAATTCCAAACACGAAACAAATATTATTATTAATAAATCATGGTGAAATATCAATCGATACAGTATATTGTAAAGTAGCTCTGAGTAATGCACACTGAGTGAGACATAGGTTCTGACTAAGATGGATTACGTTAAATAAGTATTCTGTTTGGGATTGTGGCCTTTTCATTGATTTAGCAATTTGCTCGTCGGGTCAGTATGGTGTGAAAACCTGACTGTTTGCTCAGAAAACATCTTTTTTTTCCCCAGCGCAGACAATCTTAATGTGTCAACTAAGACATTAGTGTACTTTGCAAACTGTGTTGACTCACAGATTTCAATTAGTTACAATCCAAAGTCATAATTCTATTATATTCAAGTTTATTAAGCTGGCGAGTTCAAAATCTAACTGTAAACTAAATGTATTAGATTATTACAAATTGTACTCACGCTATAATACATTAAATTCAGTCTAAAGATTAAATTTCAATAATTGTTCGGGATACCTCTGTAACACAGAGATTGACAATCAAGTCTTACTGAAAATGTCACAATACGTCTGTATCATACTGTAGGTGGTCATAAGCCCATGAGCACAATCAGGCGCCATGTGATACATATGTGACAGTGTATTACAGATTTCGCCTATAATACTGTGCAGATAATTCCAAGTAAAAATATCCAAAACAACACAACGCCAACATTAAAATCACCAGAGAACAATTACACAGCAATAAATATATTTATGTAATGCGTTAAGTTACGGCTTCACCAAAACATAAAATGTAAAGGTAAAAATATACCAATTAATACGTATTATAAACAAACAAATGTAAAATATCAAATTAAAAACACTAATGATTAAAGCAATTAAAACTACGGTAACAGTCAAAACATTTCATATCTGGGGAATAATCTGACCGTTGCCTATTTCGGTCATTAGTTTAACACGTCAAGGATTGGCTATACTATACTTGCAACAGTTCAACAATTAGGATTGTTCTATTCCCGAGGCTATCATAACATACATTGCATTGATAATCCCCACAAGAATAAATGTTCATTACAATTAATGTAGAATTATCTATAATGTTAGACGACTTTTGATAATTTACAAATTTTACCTTACTGACGCGGAAGTTAATTCAGACGAAATCTTTTAAAATACAAGGGATGTAAATAGGGAAGTAACGGTAAATTGGGGCTGAAACAACAACAATTTAATAACTTAATCCAATGATATTTAGTAAACACACTAATTGGCACAAATTAATGAACACACGACTGTACTAATAACGACAATATTATATGAATCATTTTTTGCGATAGCTATTATAGAGTATCATATATGGGAATGTGTTTTGCCCAAAGAATTACTGTATATATTAATTTACTCACGTTGACGTTTCGTTTAAAACTCAATAACCGAGCGTTTAAATTGATTATTGATAATTTAATATTGATTATTGATTATCACAGATATAATTTCGATTAAAAACAGTCTTAGTGGTAAAACCTAATAATTGGGTATATGATTTATTTGATTATTGATTGATGATTATTGATCAATATATTTTTGATTAAAAATTGATTTATACTAAGTTGTAAAACTCAATAACTGGGTATTTGAATGTGTCATTGATTATTGATCATTGGTTATCACATATTAATTCTAAATAAAAAGTAATAAACAAATAAATAATTTAATTATAATGTGTTACTGCTTATAAATAAATACATAAATCAGCATAATTATTTTATAATCTTATACAAATATACGAACGATGAAGATAAATGAAATATATTACTGATCGTGAGAATTAGTGGTGTTACATAACAGCTGGTCTTTTCACTTAAACTGCATCTTATTGTAGGTCTATAAGACAATTTGTATTTGCATTATGTGTTGTGTTTCAAAGGAATAACGCATAGAAATAAATACACACAATGTTATCGATAATATGTTGAAACGAATTTATTGATAATAATATGAATGAGACTTTATTTAAATTCTATAATATGCTATGTGCCCTGAAATTTGTATTGTTACTACTAATGTATATATATACAGTATACAATCCGTGTAAACATCATGTTACATTATATTATAACCTATAAATGTTATATTAAAAAAATGTTATATGCCTAGCGTACTGTAAATACTATAAGAAAGATGATTAAAAGGCCTATTGATATTCTATTTTGTTTTTATTGAATAGGAGGTGAGCCTTAAGCTACGTTTTTATATGATTTTTTCATTAAAACGCAGTACTACTACTACGAACGGTATAATATGTCATGTGGTATATCTGGTAGTCTGTTTCATGTCACGGTACGTTTGCCCAGCTAACGAAGCATGACATAACTGCGCCTCTTACTACAAATTACGGTAATAAAGTTGCAACTTTGTAACGTTTATCGACATAATACAACTGCCATTAATAATAAAAGATTAACTGTAAATTAATCACAATGTAATATAACAGTTAAAACTCAAACGTTGATATACGAGAACATTATCATAATGTAGACTTCGTTTTAATAACGTCACTTTTACATATTCATTTTAATGTAATGTAAAAATGGTGTATTGAAAATGCCTTATAACAATAAGTAGGCTATGTACATAATTGAAAATGTTCATCAGAAACTGTCCGTCAGGTCAGTTAATAATTTTGATTTGTCAAAATAGAATTGTGTACATAATTTTCCGTTTAACTGTATGTAATATATTTTATTTATGTATATTGAAATAATAGTCTATATTATGTAATTGGTAGATGGAAATTGAATAAATACACATGTGTACTGTATTAGATTTAGTTTCACCGTGATGTTGAAGGCATGTTCATACGACACTTTAGACCTATTATAAGCCCTATTCAACCAGGTGTTAACAGATTACTAGTTCTTCTATCTTTAACAAACCGCTCGAGTTCCACACCACCCTAGGCGTTACAGAACAATACAAGAAAGGCCAAATCCCATCCTCCAATTTAATTGGTTTTTAGTAAAGATGATTCGTCCCATTGATTACGATAAATGAAACAGATTACCGGCAAAGTTATCAACATTGTGTATAAATGTACCTCTATTAGGTCTATTTACCGAACTACTTATTTCTGTTTTAGTCGATTGGGTTTTTAAGGAGACTCTTAAACTTAACTTTTCAAACTATCGTTGTACATAAATAATTAAACGCAGAGGATTAGCCGTAAACAATGATTAGAAAAACCAAAGACTGTAACTGGTTACATGTTAACATTAATATTTTATTAACGTTAAATGTAGTTGAGCTGTAGCTTGGTGGTTTTTGACGTGCTTGCCTTCCAATCCTAAAGTCCGGGGTTCAATCCTGACCTAGTGCCAGGGTTGTAACTCACGACTCCTTCAACTCCACTCCCTAAGCCTCAAATGAGACTTAGTTTGTAAGCACGATACATTATAAAATAGTATATCCATCCTGTAGGCCCCTAATTGGCGAATTTGTGCTCGCCGTGGATTTGTATGAAATAAAATTAAAATAAATGGTTTTATTACACATCTCAAATGCATTAATAAAAACTGTTTTACCTTAAACACACGTTATAGCATGTTTTTTATCTCTTGTTTATAGGAGGCTTAACGCTCATCTCTAAAGTTTACAATGATTATTAGAAAACCTCTTCAAGAAGATTTCTTTCTAAATCAATGTAGGCCTACAATGTTTTTCTATTTTTGGAAAAAAAATAATCATCTCATTGGTTATCAACGAATTAATTTCAATCGTGTCTATCATTATAGTCAACTTTATTACTATACAAGAGAACCCTAATTTGGTTGTAAACTATTTTTTACAAGACAACTTTATTGATGTGTATTTTTTTTATAGGCTCAAGTTAGATATACGCAACCGCAGCTGCGAAAAGAGCAACTAAACCTCATACACGTGTACCCATCTCCTTATAACATCCTTCAACCGGGCTATTCATTATTCAATAACCATCACCATTCACTATAATCCCACTAAGCTAACACTTGATTAGCCATTGTATTGTGATGTCAACAAGAATCACCAACCGGTGTATAGAGCTTTAGGGCCTGTACTGCTGGCTAGAACAGCGCATCCCCATGGTTGATCAGGGCTTAGGCCCGTACTGTCTTTTGCGTTAATTTAGAGGATACATTGCTATCTGTTTTAGGCCTAAACAAAAGTAAATTTGTATAAACAAATGCACAGAAGTCTTATTTAAAGAATAGAAAAATAATAATGAAAGCACTGTTGTTTAGATTCTAATTCCACTTGTTTAAAACACGTTTTATTGCGATTTGGTTTTATTGAAGATTCAGTGAATCAACAATTTATAAAATAATTTGTTTTACATGCAAAAGACATAAGAAGCCGATAACTAATTTGCTTGAACCAATAAAAGCAATTTTAAGAAAAATATGAAAATGTTAACACAGAAATATAGGCCTAAGATACAAACATATGAGTTATGGGATAAAAGCACGACTATATTTTTTTTTGTTTTACAGATGAACATTTTTTAAACCTGGTTTTTCTCACAGACAATTGTAGATACCAGGCAGCTCTATATACTGTACATTGAAGGCAAATTTATCATGGTAAAACAAACAGAATTATAGTATTTCAGGTCAAAGAATAGTTCAAAATGGAGTGTGAATTGATCATTATTTGCCAATTAGGGGTAAATTATTGTACTTGGTAGGGTAACCCATCGTTGTTTAAAACGAGACACAACACATTCCAGTTAGCCTGGCAGTGAACTGTTTATGGTACAATCGTAAATGTCAGCCGTTCACCGCTACAACCGTCAAATTTAACGCGGTAACTGAACATCTAATGATAGTCATTAGAGGAAGAAATCAGACAAGATTTACGATTGATAGATAGGTTATAAGTAGCGAGGACCACGGACCTCCATGTAGGCGACGGGTCATTCAAGTTTGGCTTAACAAACAACCCCTTTATGTGCACTGTAATGCCGTTACTCGGTCAACAGACAAGACAAAAAGGTACGATCCGCGGGCTTCAATTGATACCTCCTTCACAAACCATCACAAACAAGTTCCTTTACAAATACATTCTATTCAACTTACTGTTCATCCATTACTTATAGCTACAGTAAAAATATTTTTCACAATATATTATAGAAAATATCAGGACAGGAATTGGTGTTTAATTACATGCTATGTATATGGTTAAAGTTTTACTAACTCCATTTACCATAATATATCTACAATAAAAATATTTCCACAATATATTGTAGAAAATATCAGTAGTGTACTGTGTATAGTTAATTAATTATTAGTATTCATATCGGTGTTTTATGTTTAATTAAATTACATAAAACATTAAATACGGAAGTTTAATTGCTCCATATTAAAATATTAGCAATAAATGTATTAATTATTTAACTAAATTTAGACGAATTATTCTCCAAATAAATTTTTCACGTGGTTTGGTAAACAATATTAATATATTTATATTCTTATTATAATACACTTGTATCTTTTATGAATTGCCTACGTCACTTTGTTACGCATTGTTATAATAATTTTCAACTCATAAAATATGAACATAAAAATTCAAGATGTTACGAATACTATGTTTAATCAATAATATCGTACAATTATGATTATGTGTTCGTTTAATTTATTTACAACGTTTTATAGCCGCTATTACTGAGAACACGAACGTTTGCAGTGTGAACGTACTGCTAATAACGCAACAGGCTTACTTAACATTCACCAATTGTATAAATTTAATTGTATATTCCTACTTTATTATTTCAAAATTAAGATTATACGTAAATTATTATCACACTATAGTATTGTTATATTGCTCAAGGCGTTTCTTTGTTACAGTGTTTGCAATAGATTTAATTTTTTGTTTTGGTTTTATTAGTTTTACATTTACAATCGAAGTCTACAGATCTATCGATTTTGAGAAAATACTTAAGAAACACTGAGGCAATTAAATATTAGTTTATTATTTAATAACGACTAATTATATTGTGCACGTTTGGCAAATAAATTATTTCGTGTGATAGTACTGTTATTGTTAAAATCATTCTACCACCCCAGACCCAAAAGGCCAACCCCAAGCCCCAACCCAATTAACATCCCAATTATAATGTGTTCATACGACCAAGTGCATGGAACGCGTGCCAAAGATCTATTCAAAATAAAAGTTATTAAACAAACGAACCTACGATTAATATCCAACCTTTTTTATAATTAAATAAAAATATATTTCATAATGTCAAATGCATGATTAAACTATATGATTATTTTTCCATATCCCGTTCTAACAGTTTTAACAATTACATCAATGTATAGGCCTCTATCGCGCTGTGTTACTAAAGATAGTCGGTGCGATATTTATTCTATTAAATACCCATTAAGATAATGATAGATAAACTCATCTTCCTCCCTTAAAAATAATCATCCGATAACAATGATCACGCTGATTTAAAAATGAAGACAATTGACTATCTGTTTATTGTACCTAATTTCCAAACAATGAAATGATATAACTTTTGCGTTGACAAATTTGTTTAAGATGATAACAGGGTAAAAAATAAAAACAGCTGTCTGTGCTGATAGTTGGTAAACAATCACTAAGATAATCAGTAAATAGATGTACATGACAAGTTCTGCCCTTTGAAGGCAAACAACTATTTTCGAATTAAAAAGAACAATAATGTTATTCGGATTTGCATCAATATAGTGAAGTAAACAGTAAAAAGGTCCGGGACGTTTTGACAAGCTGATAGTTTGTGCTGTTTTGTGTTTTTATTTTTCGTTCGTGTGGTTATTTGTTCTCGGTGTCCACAACTAGTGAGAACGTTAGTAAGCTGGACCCTTTTCTATTACAATAACTATTGAATTTTCTACACTCTAGATAAAAACAAATTGCATGAGAGGACGGTGTACAAACCAAACGTACATTCGTTAAGTCGTTGACTTTTAAATAAAAAACTAACACTACATTTTCTACTTTAGTCAATTCTTTAAAAGAATCATTTCGTGGGAAGATGGATTAAAAAAAATAAGGACTGTTATTGTGAAGTTTTAACGTACAATTTTTAATTTAAAGATATAAACGAATAATTTACAAAAGGTAGGCCTAAATGATCACACTTATTCGTTGGGGTGTTATTGCTTCGATGACAACATCATATTCAAATTGTTGTTTGTGAGATTGGTGATGTTAAGCAGACGAGTGTGTACAAAGAGTCACAACACAAACACTTAGCACAACTTGAACTTCTGTACGGCTTTTAAAATCTTGCATATACGATAATGCTTATCAGGACTTACACTACTTACTATTGTAGAAATTATGTATTATGTTATGTTATCCTATTAAATGTATAACATTATGTATTACATTATACTATTACGTTAACTATCACATTATAGTATTAAGTATATCATGTATTAGTTATTACATAATGTCATGTTAGTTATTACAGTATGTATGTTATATACATTGTGTATTACATTATGTATTATATTACATTATATTATGTATTAGTTATTACATTATGTATTTTATTATATACATTATGTTATTATTTACATTTTGTATTATCTATTAGGCCTACATCACATTATGTATTACATTATAGTCGATCCGAGCACCGACTCGTATTATCAGCCCATCCGACCATCGAATCTTAGTCTTATTTTTGTGATAAATGGTGAGATTCGCTTCGCTTTCCCCATTCAACTATTAGGTGGACACACATTTTTGTAATATTAATAGTAAGATTCTTACCTTCTGGGAACAGTGCTCTCATCTTCAGATAACTGGTAGAAAGTCGGATGATCGATGCCTTGTCCAGCTGCGTCGTAATCGCAGACGGCAGCGGCAATAACTTGGCCAATTCCAGAAATTCAGCATTTTCCTTTTCTCGTCGCGTACGAGCGGCGTTTTTGGATTTTTCCTTCATATCCTCTGCTCTGTGAAGTAAAATCCCGATAGGTTGTTGAATTTCTGACTTCCATTGTGGAAGTTTATTCTGAAAGTGAGGTATACGAGGCCCAATGTCCAGCATTATTTGGCTGGTCACCAAGGGGGTTCGACAGAGACGTGCCTCGGCCAAGTAACTTTCCTTCGGTTTATGTTCAAGCCACATGCAACCAAAAAGAAAATACTCAGAGTTTTGACCAAAGGTAATAGAAAATATGCCCCTGGAATCACGTAGTAAGGAAATAACCTAGTGACCACAAGCTATGAGTGGTCAGAAAATGAGCACAGAATATAACAACTTAAGAAATAATTTACAATGATTGCCCACTGGCTAATTAGCGTGATATAGATGGACACACTTCGTACTGGACACTACCTTGGATGTTAATTCTGACTAAAAAATGGGTTTCATTACAAAACACATGGGTGTAATTTTTCAATCTTCCTTTTGGCCAGTCGGACTTAATTCCAATTAAACATCCTCGAGGTAATTTACAGGAAAATATTATTAGGAATATAGCCGTAAGCACCGATTAAAAAACAATACTGTCAGATAAGTACACTCATTGCATCTATTTATACACAGTAGTCTTAAAAGTTTAAGACTATTTCAAATACGGTTATGTAATTCCAACGTCGGTAAACTTCAAAATTAATCCTCAATCTAACCTTGTAACAAGTTTAATGTAAAAAACTAGGCATAAATGTTAGCCGGTCGTGCACATTAAAAGTGTAGTCGTTGTAGGCTTAAACGCTTACCTCAACCGGGTTAAAAGTAAACCACAAGAGGCTAGAAAAACACTAAGTCCACAGGCTAAACACCGTCTCGTCTCTGTAGTGTTATATTATCCTATTTGCAAAAGAAAGACTTATTACCGACGACGCTCCTTTACGATGGTGAGTACTTATAATCAACAACAGGAATATGCACAGATATCATTATCCATTATTCGGTAATTATACAAAATAGTAGGGGAAAAGCAAAATGATTTACGCCTATCGTAATTGTTTACTCCCGAAATTCCAGCGCTAGATGTAATTCATGACAGTCAAAGAAGATACCAAATCCGTTTGTGTGATCTACACAGAACCGTCTTTTTTTTTGCATATTCTTCGTTCAATGATCGTCTCCGCTTCGTTTCAATGTTTACACTGGATACCTTACTTACTCAATCATAGATGTTGTTTACTCATACAAATCCAGCGATCATCTGCCGGTGTGCCATATTTTAATAGATACTCCAGTTATGAATAAATGAATAGGACATCAAATGATTAATATACTTTATCAATTTTTTATAGATTATTTCAGCCGAACTTTATACTTCTTCCTAATACAGGTCATGCCATGCACCTTACAGCGGGTTTAATTAATGAAATTAAATACATTTGAATAAAGACTGACCATTCCCTTTGACAGCATTGTCCAGTTCATATTTGGACAGTGGTATAATGAGGTTGGAAAATGTGACCGCATAATCATCTTAGAGTGCTTTTGGTTTGCTTAACATAATAATAATCAATGTGTAATCATTTCTTTGAAATATATTAAATAAAAGGAAAGAGTATTACCAATTTAAATTTAAATATTAAATAAAAGTAGGCTGTGTCTTAACTATATTATTGTTGTATAATATTACATTTTATTTTTTTTAAACCCCAAACAAAATTATTAAACTATATAATTATTTAGGCTTGTCGGTATACGATGACAATTATTTTAGTTATTTTAAGGTATTTCTTATTTATCACTCTGTATTATTTAGGCCTATAGCGGTATACAATGACCATTATTTTAGAAGATATTTCTTAATTATTTTATTTATACAATATAGAAATATATTCCTATTACTCAGACTTATGTCTGTTCATTTTCAAGTCTGATCTGATAATTAAATGTTCATTATTTTTCTATTTTGTTTTACACGAATAGTATAAAATGTATTCGTTTTTTATATTCACATATAATTTAATAAGATGATAAAATAGGCTACTGTGCTTGCTTGCCTGTCTTGTTGAAGAACCAACAGTTCTGTTAGTTGAAATTTTTGAATGAGTAAATTTTACAACTTTTTAATTTTTTACAAAACAAAAAAACTTGTATTTTTATTGTTGCTTTAAAGAAAGTAACATTTACTCTTCCTTGTTTCAAACTATATATATTAGTTTCAAATATGTATGATAAGTGTAGGAACGAGTGGTATAAGTAACTATTTTCAAAGCTTTAATTCTGTCCTTCGCCATGCTGGCTCTGGTATTGTTTGAAGGAAAGAAAACATGTTATTAATGATATTCGGCCTAGGTTAATTTCAAAACAAAGGTCTACTATAACCTTCTAAAATTCCAAAATGTACATTTATATATCGTTTTAATTCGATATTATGAATTTAAATGTTTATTTTATTGTTGATAAAACCGCAAACTGATGAGTTTTTAAGTTGAAAGTTTTGGAGACTCCATTAGAATACTTCAAATCATTAAGAGGCGGTATTCATTGAACTTTTGCGGAAGAATGTATTAAAGATAATCTAGTAAATTCTGTGGATGCTAAGAATATATCCAAAATATATGACTATTATTTTCAGCTGTTAAGACTGCTTGTCAGGGGCTTGTGAGAACTTTAATAAACTAAACAGTGTTATAATCAATGCATGATTATTCAAAACTCACCTGATTTCTTCTTTGAGTGGCTCAGTGTATTGTTGCGTGATTTCGGTTGCCTTTAATTCCACTAAGGTGGACCTGCAATCGGGGGATGCAAAAATAAACAGTAAATAATAGAAGTGCGGCCGATTGGTGATTCCTACTGTACTTGGTTTGGTGTGTTAAACATTGCAACGGCACGCTTGACGTGAGGAAAGCCCCTATATTGTTGGCGGAAAGCAGGCGATCAAGTCACGCAATCTCATAGACTTACCGATCGCGCGCTTGATAGTTCGTGGACATACTGTCGCCTATACTTGCTTACTTGAATATGCAATCGCACGCTCGATATTCGCTCACTTACATTTTTTTTACATCACCGAGTTCCGCAATTATGTCAGTTACCTGGCAATAGGCCTACTCAAGTTTTTTAAAGGGAATTATGCGAGCGAATAGCAACTCGTTTTTGTTTCCCATTTATCGGCTTACAACGAATCGTATCCATACTTCCATTGCTGTCGAAAGTTTCACAAAGCAACTGTACAACTATGCTGTCAATCAAAATAAATCCTTACTTAACGAACGGTTTCCATTGGCTAGTGGGCCGCTGTGGGTGGAATAATCATTGTCGTGGTTATGACTACTGTGTACGCACTGGTGGACGTTGTTAGTTAATCGTAGAAAGCGATCGTAAGCGGTTGCGTAAAATGATTGTATTTAAAGAGCTGGATTTGTGTTTTCTAAAGTATGCCTGTAGGCCTATTACGTAGCGACACTTAGTTGTGTGATACCGTTTTCGACACGAAACATCGTAAAAACATGGGTTATTGTGCCGTGATATGAAAAAAAATTATCGAAAGAAAATCTGTGATATTATCTTTTTTTATGATGTTATAAAACACCACTCAACTTTTGGATATACTGTCATAGATAAATATTTCTTTTTTCAGACTAGATAGCATTTGTAAATTTATATTGACGTACTTGTCACAATGTCCTCAGCAGAACAGTTAACTCTTCCACGACATGTGGACAACTACGTTTATTCTTTAATCATTAATTCGTTATCCGGATTGAGTCACAATATTAAATTTAAGGGTATGCCGTATCTTAGTTAATAGGTCGAAATGTCACACGAATTACACATCTCTGATAATCCACAATTAAACAAACCACAACATTGTAAAGCAATATAAATGATCATAGTCCACTATCCCCGTTAATATGTACGGTACAAAATGTACGGTACGGTACAAAAATAGTGTATGCCTATATTACAGTTAGTATATTAACACTACCGTAATGTGTACGGTACAAAAACAGTTTATACATAATTATTACATTATTATAATTATTATTCTAAAATAAAGTGTAGCCTTGTATGTTGAATCCGTTTGATAATATATCTCGGTATCTTTATTCAATAAAACATCAATAAAATATGAAAATACAAAGGCAACAGAAGTACTGAATGGACGTATTCTATATTACAAACAGGAATGAGATAAAGCCTTGACTACACTATCTAACTTTATGTGTCAAAAAATGTGATCTGCCCAAATATGGACATGATGATATCATATCACTACCATATTTGACAATATAACCACCATATTTGGACACATCACATTAAATAGATAGGGACTTATCATAAGTTACAAAGATAAAATGTATATCAAAATTTAAAAAATAGGCAGCATTTGAAGGAATACAGTATACACCAATATTTAATATAGTTATACTGCTACTAATATTTTCTAATGATTTCATCAAAATAGAGGACAGGACTATTTTTAAATGTTTCAGTTTTTGCGACTGGGATTTCATTTTTCCTTTCTTTCCTAAAGTTGCATTGATGAGATATTTTTGGCTTTTGGTATCCATCTATGTGTAAACAGTATCATAGTCAATGTAATAATACAGGAACATGTGACGCCTATATCATGGCCATAGGCATAACCTAACCTTAATCTAAACATAATACAGGCATCATATGCTATACATATGTGACTCTGTATATTATAAGTACTATTACAGAATTTGCCTAACATAATGGACCATATCTTAATAAATATATACTTACAGTTTCGTTGACGAACTGCGTGTCACATCAATAGATACCGGTAGAGGTAATCTGTCATATGGTCAAATTCATTCACATTTTTCCGAATTTATACTAATTCATGCTTTTATTATACCTACTTTTCTTTTATTTAGTCTAGACGTGTATTAAATGAATATGTCATCAATCGGTCTTAAGTTTTTAAATAACGTTCTTTTGTATTTGCTGGTATTCGTGTTCCCCTATATGTATACGACTTGTCTGAGAATTTAACGTTAAATGTTTATGTACAATGAACATCTAATTTCGCAGAGTTACTAGCGAGTTCTGCGGGTTGAGAGGTTCCACCTAAAATTAATATTAACACTGCAATAATTTTCTTGGTCCACCAGTGTACAGGCCTGTGTTTTGTACATTATTTTGTGGTGTTAAAAAATACATTTCTTTGTCATTATACCAAGACGATGAATTATCCAGCGAAAGTTGTTTTGATTTATAACTTTAAAATAATATTAATTCTTTTAAGTCCAAAGTGTTATGCGGTAAGATACTGCGAAGGGTATCAAATTGCCCGTGAAGCACACCTGCGCTAAGTCTAAGCTGGGGCAAAGCGGGCTTATGCAAATATTGAACATGGATCGCTTTTAAGACTTTGTCTGCGAAGAGGCCTGTGTTTACCGTGTAAACTCAGTTTGATCCGGCCTAGCGACTGATAGTCTTGAAAATGGGTGTAATGACGGACGATAAACGGAAGCTTTCAATAGACAGATACTTCACTACCGTTTTTGACATCAATCAACCATCTTAGCAGGCCTAACTAGTGAAATTAGTAATCATACTGTAAAAACAATACCACCAGACACTGAGCAAGGATACCCAACAAAACATATCATGAAAATGATCTTCGTTGTCATACATCACAGTGTTTACATTTCGTTACATCAAACAAAAAACACTTTCTTATTTATACATAACGTAATATGACGCTCCAGGACTCCATTCGTGAAGTTCGGTACTGATAAAAAAAAATCGGTTTAAAATATATTTTATTTTAAAGAAATCCGGTATAATTCACATGTTTTTAATGAAAATTATACTAAAATTCATATTAATTAGCAGTGACATTAATAATAGATTATTATTATTAATATAGGTTATTGATTAATTGGTTTAGAGTGACGTTAGTTAGCAATTCATTTTTTTTTTTATTTATAGATAAAATAGTTCATTATTTGACTTTTCTGTCTTAGGCCTATTGTGTGAGACGGTATAAAAATGTATTTCTCCTTCGGTCACATAGGCCTTACGTACTTTCCCGACCTCATTGGCATATCTAACTTGCCAATAGGCCTACTACATTATTTAAGGGGGAAAAATAGAGAGACAATTTTGTTCTTCTATAACTTTAAGCGTATCGTGGGTTCGAGACCCACAATATTCGCAGACGTTCCCAAATCACCCGATTCTCAGTGTTGTGTCTCCACATATAACATTCCCCTGGTCTTTTCCGTAAAACAGCATCCCATGTATTTCACATGTGATGTTGTTGGTAGGATAGGTTTTGGGCAAGGCTAGAGTCTATAATACTGGCTTTATAATGTCTTTCACATGTGATTCTGTTTTATGGAATTTCCTATGATACTGGGGAAATTCAGATAAAGTATCAAGAATCGCCTATACTCAAAGTGTACTGTCATTTCAGCACCGTATTTCACGTCAGTGTTGCAAATTTACCACCAGACGTATTACTTGTTTACATATAGCGTAATTTGCGGAGTGTTTAATCATAATCAGTAGGCAAGATAACCTACTAATTGACAGTTATCTACCAACAAATCTACAGAAGAGGCGAACACCATTCGAAATGAAGAATTTAAGTGTTGCATCTCTCAACTTCAAATCGTTCATCGTTTATTTATTTAAACGCCATGAAAGCAATTGAGGCTTTGTTAAAAACACTGACGTATATTCTCTTTATATTCTTTTCTTTGTCTTTATTTTCATATATACGTATACTTACTGCAGAAAAAGAGGTTTGACTGATTTATGTATTTTATATTATCGTCAATTTCTCCGTGGATGTTAGGCCGATTCTTTTGTCGACTTGTGTCCTGCGCGTGGACTCGTGTGCGAGGGATTTGTTTAATTCATGTCCGTTTACTCGGAAAGTGAATTCTTCGCAACCTTATTAATATTATGGGAATCCAACAGGTTTTTTATTGCCGTATATTAAATTCATGAAGCTCGTTATTAATTGTATAAATATATAAAACCATTATTGAATTATATTTTGTGAGTGTGTTTATAGACTTCTAACTGGCGTTGTGTCGTAAGAAGCATAATCGACCGACGTGTTGCTTAAAAGTGCTGTATTTGATATATAAAATAATATGTTTGTATTGTGTCGAAAACATACCGCTCTATATATCAATGTTAAATAGACATTTCATAGAATGAATGAACACGTATTGATAAATACAATTGTTGTAATACCGTTATGCGTTCAGTTATCTACTCATTAGGCCAATTACGATATTGTCAATCATTTTCTGTTATTTTAAATTTATGATAAAAAAATTCTTTTTTTCAGTGACACTAACAAATGGGTACACTAAGCGAGTTCCATGAGCCCAAACGACTTTAATAATTGTTGTCCATGCCTTTTAAATGATGTTGGCCTAGAGTTGTTAATACATATTACATGCATTCAATTGTGAATCATTTTTTCTTTTTTGTTTTTCAATTAATCGATAAGGCATAAATAATACATAGTGTTCGATCAGAACATTCATACGGTTTGTGGTGTTTCAGTGTTTCATTTGTGTTGGTTGCGAGAATACCGGTTGGCCTTATTGATTTATAAATTATCAACTTACTTTTCATTTTAATATTTTTACTACCAAAAATTTGCCCAGGTTATCAAAATAACACGTGATGCACCAAGCACAAAAATGATTAATCGGTTGCAGCCACCTTTAAAGACATCTAGAATCTGGTCAGACTGATCGCATCCAGGTTCGCTAAACTCACTCCAAGTCGTCTGAAACTGCCCGCTCTCAAAACAAACTCCCGTATGCTACTTTCATCACATAGGTATGGGGAATGCTAGCATAATTGTAAGTGTCCCTTATGATTAAAGGCTGCCTCCGAGCAGTTGATGTACACCCGATTCTGTAGCTGTCACTAGATGGAGTCTTACAGACTATTGCGAGTCATCTAGAAAAGAGTCTATATAGCTGGTATTAAGTACTTTTTAATACGGTACACGATATCAGTGTACCAGTTCTGTGCCTCTCTCGGATTGAACAAGTTCTGCGCCTCTCTCGGATTGAACCAGTTCTGCACCTCTCTCGGATTGAACCAGTTCTGTGCCTCTATCGGATTGAACCAGTTTTGCGCCTCTCTCGGATAGAACCAGTTCTGCGCCTCTCTCGGATTGAACCAGTTCTGTGCCTCTCTCGGATTGAATCAGTTCTACGCCTCTCTCGGATTGAATCAGTTCTGTGCCTCTCTTTTTTTTTCTTTTTTTTTTTAACACCATATTTAATGAGGGTGATCCATCCAGCTATTGCTGATCATTAGGGACCCTCAGAGGTTCACAAGACAAACATATACACAAGATGCTCTACATAAACAAAGTCTTATTACAAGTCTTTGGGAGTAAAGTAATTTGGTCCTTAGAAAAATCCTGACATGTGACGGGATTTGAACCCAGGACCCTTGGAGTGGTAGCCAAGCATCATAACCACCAAGCCACAACTCCACTCTCATATTGAACGAACCTGTGTCTCTCTCGGATTGAACCAGTTCTGCGCCTCCCTCTGATTGACAGTTCTGCGCCTCTCTCAGATTGAACCAACCTCCGCCTTTCTCGGATTGAACCAACTCTACGCCTCTCTCGGATTGAACCAACTCTACGCCTCTCTCGGATTGAACCAATTCCCTCTTGGGTTGAACCTGTTCTGCCCTTGCCTGATTAAACCAGTTCTGCGACTCTCTCGGATGGAACCAATCAAGAGAGGCGCAGAAATGTTTCAATCCAATTAAAACAGTGCTGCGCCTCTCTCGGATTGAACCAGTTCAACTCCCCTCAAAGTAAACGCACTAATCAATGCGTTGAAGGGTAATAATTGTTAATAGAAGGGCACAGATAATTGTTCAGTTCCATATTGACATGTACGACTAATGAATGTTAGGACTATTAAATTCCTCGTGATGATAAGACGGTTGTGCCGCACCGAGACATTTACGATGAGGAATGACGGTTGGGTAGATGTTGCTTGTAGTGACCATTGTGGTAAAGAGAATTTTTTTCATATTCCTAATAAAACAAACACATATTTAAAAGAAAAGAAAATATCTTTAAAATGAACCTATAGGTATCAAAAACAAAACTGAAAAAAAAAATCAAAATGAACTAACCCTAACCCTACAATTGTATATATAATATAATATTATATTTAGTAATTTCTATTTTTTTTTCTGAAAAATTTCTCTTAAAATTTCTTTTTTTATTTCATATAAAATCAAATAGGAATCAAAACAAAACTAAAAAAACAATCAAAAAGAACTACAATTTTATATAATTCCATTACATTTAGTAATTTCTATTTTTTCCTGAAAATAAGATATTGTATTACTCATAAATACATAATTTGTCTGTACATAATAATTTAAGCTTAATAATCTATTAAAAAAGGGAATGTTGATTTAATTAAATCATTATTATTATAATATATATAATGTCATGATAAGTATTTATAAGAGAACATTATAAGGTCTATCGATTTTTTAACTACTTGGAAAATATTCACTTTGTTCCTACATTACGGTCTCATTGGTCGAAGCTTTGGTGATGGTGTAATTAGGGCTACATGACTTTCACAGAACGTATCACAAATCCAGCTTTTATGTGATGTCACGAACACATGAATTGATATTGTTTTCCAAGGTCGTGCTTTTTTATTCATTCAGTAAAAATTTATTTCATATCAGTTATTGTCTAAATAATTTTTTTTTTTGTGAATGGATGATGGTGATGAAAACCCCTGAGTGCTCTATATTGGATGTCTGCATATCAATCAGACGATTCCGAGTTCGAATCTCCGAATAATAATGTTGATTTTGATTTTTACTTGTCTAAGCGGTTTTCCCTCTCCTTCTCTTATTTCCTAATTTTCGTTTGTGAAATACAGTAATTGATTTCACTGAGCAATTTAGAGTTTACGTATGCCTGTAAATGTATATATGTGTATATCATAGTTAGGCCTATACTTGTTTTTAAATTTTTGGCGATGTTATCAGTTTGGTGACCATTGTCGATAAAAGGTATATAAAACAAACGAAAACAAAAATCTCAATTACCTTTCGAACTAAAAAAAAAAAATAACATAATCCCAGATTAGTTAGTACATAACGTTTGAGCCTAGGAGTGGCAGAAGCCGTACTAGAAAAAGAAACTTAACATTTTCTTATAACCTCCTCGGAATTTATTTTATCCCCTCTGCTGTATTTACCAAGGCCACAGTGCCGGTGGTCCCGTAAACGGTATTTCAAATAAACACCCTAAGTTCACATCGCATTCTGTAGTTTTTGCCAAAATGTCAAAGGTTCGGGCAAAGGTTCCATTCCATATCGTTATTTCTTCTCTTTTAATGTCATCTTTCGGTCTTTTCTGTTCACATAAATTCTTGTATGTTTTAGGCTGTTTTATAGACTTCGTTTCGATACATATCACAGGGATTTATGTCGTTTCTGTGCGTTTGTTTTTGAGTGGGTGAAATGCATACCATATGAGACCTGTAACCGTTAAATGACATATAACTTACACAAATCAAAGTGTATACCTTTGAAACAATTAATGACAATTTAGAGATAATCATGTCACCGATAAATATGTAATAAAACAAAAAAAAACGAAAGTGTGCTGTAACAGTGTAATTTGTGTCCTAGATATTTTGAAATAGAATAATAGTCTGAATAATAATATACTAAATTAATGAATGGATTTTACAAACACATGAACATATTACAAAATACATATTGATTCAGAAATTGAGCAAATTAATGATAGATCACATTTGCATGTTGAGAAAACTTTCTTATGTTTATGTTAACCAAAAGTATTATTTTTTCTATGAGTTCACAGTTTAATGAATCTCTATAATAAATAAGGTAACAGTTAAGTTTCCATAAGTGAAGAAAGATTCATTTTTCAACCATCACCATCCTGTTTATTTCAAGAGACTTCTCCACTGGTTTTTATGTTTATAAGTAAAAGCCTGTAAACTAATTATAACGAAATTAACATTATGTAATAACATTCTTTTGATATGAACAACATACAGTATGTGTTTTGAGAATGGAATGTTTTGAATTTAAAGTTGATTATTTTAATATATATTATCCAAAGTCTGTTCTTTGTCCCTCAACGACGCTTTTGTCAACATTTACCGCTTGTTTCTTTCAAATCTCAAGAGAGTAGAGATCAATCGCCGGTTTACTTTCTAAAAGACATTTCTACCTGTATTTAACGCGACCCTGGTTGCCATCACCCTTCTCTAAACTACTCACCCGTAGAATAACAGATCCATTTCGATGCCTGTATTTATTTACAACTATCACTTTCTGTTTGATTACGGGTACAAATTGCCCAGCGATTACCGCATTCAGTCACCGGGGTTAAATCCAGGCCTGCGGTAGACATTTTACACACCATCAAAAACACCTTAAAAACAATCATTGCCGGTTTAAAGTCAAGAGGAATTGAGATTATATCTTTATTCAGTAGTATAATGATGTAAACATAACATTAAAAGGATCGTGAACTGTCTGTATGATTAAAGAGAGAATCAGATATATGTCTTCATTTGTGTTTATCTTCTTCGGTATGATATTAATGTAAGGATGTGTTCAATTACGGTATCGGAGTTAGATCATAAAACATTTTAGAATACCACTGAGAACAACGTTTAGAATACCCTTCACTAACCTCAGCTCAGACCAAAGTCATTCATCAAAAGAAAGTCGTAAATTACTCACCCTAAACATGTCACTGTTATATGACAGAAATTAGTGTTATACCAGTCAAGTACACATCTTTATACAAATAAAAAAAGATGCGTTAGAGTTCAGTTGTCACCCTTTTTTCAATTCATTTTTTTTTTCATCAGGAAAGGGTGAGGGAGGATGTATTACCGATTGGCAAAAACATGTTAACAATAGATACACATTCTTGCGAAATAAAACAAACTTTCATCTTCAGCTCTGTCTACACTATCGAACTTTATGTGATGTGCCCATATGGACATGATGATGTCATATCACTACCATATTTGGTCATATCACTACCATATTTGGGCACATTAATAGTTTGATAGTGTAGACAGAGCTTTACAGTAATATGACTTCGTTATTCGTCTTCAGCAACATCTTTAATGTTCCTCCGTAGTCATTAGCATTACTTTATTGTCATCCTTAATACCATCACCGTCTACCACCGTTTTTGGTTAATTGGTGTTACTACTATTAATTTATATTAGCAGTAGTGTTATGATTTTAGTATTTATTATTATTCATAATAGTAACTCTTTATTGAGTGGGTAAATATGGAGTCGATACATCTCTAACAAACTCTTCTGTGCCCCTCCGTTATCATTGTCAGTCTGCAGTCTTCTTCACCAACAACGTTTTCGACTGTTACGTCATATCACCGGCAGTAACATACCCTACGCGATTTAGTTTAATGTTCTTTGCAACATGATGAAATTACCTTGGGGGCGAAAGAATGTTAAGATAGAACATTTTAGGCCTGCAATAATCCATCTACCATTAGTCAATAGTCCCATTTCAGTGATTCTGACGATGACCGATGTATTGGTAGAAACATTGAACATGTCCTGAACGCTATCAACCCCATTAGCCGGTAATTACGTTCTTTGTTACTTTTTATGACTAACGTAAGGGTTATGAGAATTATTGTCATAATTGGCGAAGGATTATGTTTTATTCATATTATAAGCAACGTACGTGTGTTCAGTTACACGTATTTTGTACAATTGTAATTGTTTAATTTCAATAATTGAAAGTGTCAATCTTACGATGAAAGTGACTTATTTTTGTTGTGAATGTTTATATGGTTTTATTTGTGAAGAATTATGATTACACTCGATGTTTCCGGAAGATACTCGTTGAATGGAAAGAATATTTTCAGTCGTTTAGGCTTTCTATTCAACCTGGCTCCTCGTTAAAAAGTCAATTTTTGAAAATAGTCTCTTTGTTATTTAACAAATGTTAATTGTAAACCATTCTGAAGAATTATGATTAAACGAAGGTTTTCTGAAGATACTCGTTGAATTGAAAGAATATTTTCATTCGTTTAGACTTTTCCATTCAACCTGGGCCCTGGCTCCGCCTTGTTTAAGAGTCAAGTTTTGAACACATGAAAATAGTCTCTTTCTTATTGAACAAATGTTATTTGTACCATTTCTGTACCTTTTTAAGATACACGTTTTGACAATTGTGCATTATTTTTCTTGTGTTCTTCATTTCTTTTATATATTTTTCAGAAAGATGTGGCTCATGCCAAACATATTGATTCATCATCAAACTATAAAATGACATCTACTTGAATGACATCACGTGAATGACACCACATGAATGTTTCTTACGTTTATCTATAAGTCAGATAGTTAATGACATCACTGCTAAACTATATCACCTAATATTACTGTTTTCGTCTTTCATTTAAGAAATAGTATCTTTTTAATAACCGAAAGATTATGAACTAAAAACAAAAAGAGAAAAAAAAACGCTTTTAACTAAAGTTGTTCCCAGAAATTATTATTGTAAAAGCTATAGTTTTCAGTACTCTGAAACTAAGTCTTCATTAAGAAGTTATCCTGTTTTCAGTTCCCGTAATGTACTTTTTTTATTCAGTTTTATGGGCTGCCACTCACAATTTTTTTTTTTATATTTTGTCCATCTTTTAGTTTAATCAAATTATTGTAATGCATTATTATGAACTTAGAGAGAAATAAATGTTCTTTTTACTTTTTTTTACTACAGTTAACTTTTTTTTGGTGTTCTACAGATACATTTTCTACTTAATAATATAGAAACATTAATACACTATTACAACTATTAATTAATCATTAATTTTTTTTTCTCTTTTGTGGGTTTGTGGGGGCAACCCACTTTTATTGCAATGATAAACAATATGGTGAATGGTTACAGTATATATGTCTATCTATCTATTTATCAATGAATATTTAAGTGATATTACACAGACAGAGGTTAAGAGATTATATAAAATATTTTGATATTGTGTTGAAATCTAGATAAAACAAACATGTATACAGAGAAAATTTATATTACAGAGCTAAAACGATATAAAGATTGATATTCAGTATTAAAAAGAGATTCGATATAATATAAATATATATGATAAAATGGTATATTGCATTATAAGATTATGTTTTGTTTGAATACTTTTATAAAATTGTATAGTTTTACATTTTGAACATAATATTGCTTATATGATAAAATAACAAACTAATAAATATTGCAAAGCTAAACCCAAACCGAAGTATTAATCATTAATTAATGAAGGTGAAACTTCGAATTAATTATATTAAAATGTATTTATTTTTGTATTAAAGAAAGTGGTAGTTACTTCTAATAACTGCCAACATTGTTTCAAAACAAAAAGAGAGTAAAAAATGTCCACTTTGTTCTCACATTATAAAAATATGTTTTGTTCGTTAATTCACCTGTCTGGGATGATGCTCCATTATCTGAATTTGGTCCTATATTACAACGGAGATTTAGCCGTAACAACACGTGTGGCCTTGATGACGTTGACCCATGAACAACCCCGTCATGTTAGGCTTAAGCCCTTGGTCTTTTTGCTGTTCACCCGAGAGACTTCAACCGCTCCAGCCTGGAAATCGATAGCGAATGACTGCTCAATTCGAGACAGATAGACCCGATTATTTCGCTACAGGAAAAATAAGAGAGAATTTTCTATCTGGAGAATTCCAGCTAATATTGTGTTTTTTCATGTCACACAGCGTGATTGTGAATCGAGTTTCATCGGTTCGTAACCTAGAGATTTAATATTCTTGACGAAGTTTCATCATCAAAAGGAGATACCGGTAACCAAAATTAGGATCAATTACATCTTAAACCTTACCAATGAATAGCATTTCTTTGTTTTGCTTTTGATGGAAAGATAGAATTGGAATCATTTATATAATTTGATATGATATATCTTAACAAGTTACTGTCTGTATTAAATACTGCTAAAGTTTTTAAGTATAATGGTTTGTTTTTGTGCTTTTTTAGTGGGCTGTGTGAGTCTTGTCTTCTATGCATCTTCAGACTTTATCGATGTTACTAGACATATAATGTTGTAAATTAAAACAAATACACAAACTCAACACAAATTGATTAGTACTTTGATTCGCTTAAATGGAAATCATTTTAAAATAATAGTTATTATACGGCAGTTGAGCACGTTATAAGTGTGTAACGTCTGTAATAAATTCCCATCTTTACCGCTCTAATAATTTCGTTCAGTACCACGTCTTACGTTTTTACGATTGCGAAAATAAACCAAGGCGCTTTACTTGGTAATTATCTGTTACAACATTAGATGAGTTTTAGCGGACTAAGTATTGGCTGTTTAGAACAATATGCACGAGTTGTGCGAAACATGGTCATCTCTAGAAACTATATTGTTAAGAAGAACGGCTGTGTAAACATTCTAGCAGTAGAAACCATGACAAAAACAAAGGAAAGGGATTATTTTCTAATTATAAATATTATGAAAACATTTAACCAATATACCAGCAAGTAAAGTGGACTGTAATATGCCAACTAAATAAATTAAAATGTCTCTAAATTCTAATGTTTAATTATTGTTACAATTTATGAGGTTAGTTTTTATTGTAAACATACCAGCTGAGTTTATATTGTTTTTTTTATTACTTATGAGTAACCTGCATAAAATCAACCTTACGCCGTTTACTCTTTAAGTTTAATGCATTCTGTCTGTAAGATAACTTCAATTTCCAACCAATAACTTGACTCTGTATCTTTGGAATTAGTACATTTTCTCTTTCTTAGATGTTCGTATTTTGCTTTTCTGTTTTTATTTATGTATTTTAATGTATTAATATTGTGTCTGCAGAAAAACTTCAATTGTCAACCAATAACTTGATTCTGTATGTTTGGAATTGGTACAGCTTCTTTTAGATGTTTTTATTTCAGTTTTTTTTTTCTGCTTTTCCTCTTCTATTTTTATTTATTTTATTTTCTTTTTATTTATTTTTCTTTTCTTTGGATACGCACAATTAAAATATATAAATAAAGACACTACTCCTTTTTAAATACTCAATAAAAAATATGTTTAATGTTAAAAACGAGGAGACCAGAGAAGGAAGATTGTTTTCTGACAAAATGGCAAAGAAACTTTAGAATTGTCTTATGAATGAATGCGTACAGCACCAATTCTTTCCACCCTCCATCCCAACCAAGTCCTGTTGCACAATCGGTGTGTAAATTTAAAATTGTTTTGAGAATTGGGTTTGGCCTACTGGTAATATTATGGTGTTTTAATTAGTACTAGATTTCGTGTTTGTTTTGGAAACAAGTCAAGTTTAAACATGCAACTAAACTATCGCTTTCATACCATCTTGCAAACCGATATGAGGCGTGTGGTTCTGGTATACTGCCATAAAACCACATTGATCCACATACTGTAATTGGATGGCGTACAGTATAGGCTACATTTTGAGTTACTTGTGTCCACTGCAGCGCACGGATCAACATTCAATTACAAGTATTGTTGTATCGTTATTGATTGAAGATCGCTATTGATTGAAGATCGTTATTTATTGATTTCAAATATTTTATTGATAGATGTTAATTGTTAAATATTGTGCAGATATAAAATTGTAGCCATCCAATCTTGAAATGAGACTGCTAACATATTGTATGATAACATAGTTTAAAGTTAAGAGTTATTCCAAACTGTGCAAGCTACTGTATGTTTGTTGAATAGAGGGCGGCAATGATGTTCTTCGTTATAACCTATGGATTTAACGTTGTTATATACAAATTTGTCACTGAATCCAATTAATGTTTCAATTATGTTAAATGCATGCTAAAGACTAGTTTATGTCCAATAGAATTAATGGCATCGGTGTCAATAAGGGTATTTCCTCACGAAATATTTTTTTTAAGGGCGTGACAATTTGATAATGTTTTGGGTTTATGTATTTGCCTATAAACCACCACATGGATCACGAGTGGCCTAAAGTAGGGAGAATCCTCACGATCCCACGTGACTAGGAAAATAAATGGAGAGAGCATGTACCAAATTATAGTAAATGTATCACGCTCAAATTGCATCTGCAGCCGCCGAGATATTTCAGAAGGAACTTGGATGTTATATAAATCCATAAAAAAACATTTCATAATTTGTAGCAGTGGAATGCATCTTATTTTAATACTCATCGTATTGGAGTTTCGTAACTCGTTGACTACATATATCCATTATGATCTGACCATACACTAAAATAAGGATTTTTACTGTCATAGTCTAGATTTGAACTCAATCATTGTATTTGGAGGCAAGCAGCTGTCGCCATCAACTTCAGGCCTCCATCCACACACAACATTATCCTAATTTAGTTCTTTCTGATCGTATATTATATTATAATGTGATTGTATTTATTTGTGTGTGGAAAATCAATAAAACAAACAAACAAACAAACCGCCGGTCATTGCTGATAAACTTACATACCCTCAACAAACAGTGAAATGTATACATTTTTTAGTACTATCCAGGTGTTCTGTCTAATGGTTACGTAACTATTGACCAATCAACAAAAAGTATTTCTATTATTATGCTAATTATTTCATCACTGTCTCTATATAAACCTAGTGTTTCGACGTCTGTTGTTGATTGCGAGTAGAAGGACAATTTGAATTGCGTGATACACCTAAGCTTAAAGAAGATGAAGTTGTTGATCGTGCTAGTGTCTCTGAGCCTGGCGTATGCGTTGCTTCAAGCGATAAAGATGTATAATATAAAGCTACCAGTATCGTACAGCGGCGTTGGTGAAGACACAATTCTTGAATTGGCCCAGACCCTAAAACTTACCAAATTATTTGAGCTTATATCTAAATTGAATTTTCAAGAAACACTTTTCGTACAAGGTACGTATCTTTTAACGGTAGGCCTACTTCGGTTAGAAATACGTTGCAAAAACATTCGTATAACCCTTATTTAATATTTTAAATATTACTTCAGGACCCTTTACTCCCTTTGCACCAACCGATGACGCGTTTGCTAAGCTGTCTTTCTACAGTTTGAGAATTACTGACCGACGTTCTTCTGCACCATATTGCTAGAACCGAAATTTAAAAAAAAAAAAATAAATAAATAAATAAATAAAAATAAAATAAAGAATGAAGAACTTGTGAAAAGTCGTCTAGGATCTGCACAAGTTCGTATAAACATCCACGACAAGGTATGACACAGGATGGTGTACTTGTCTTTTTAAGCTTTTACTAAAAATAGGGCTAATAAAATATCTACCCACCCCAACATATTACCCAACTTAATTTGCATTCTCTTTTATATTTATTTCAGGTTATCACTGTAAACGGTTGTCCGATCTCTAAACCTGACCAAGTGGTTCCCAATGGCGTTATCCATTTAATTGACTACGTTATGTTCCCTATTCCCAATGGCGACATTCCATCTGTGGTAGCTAGTCATTTCGATTTTGCAACTTTACTGGAAGCGGTTCGGGTTGCCGGCCTATTCTGAAATACTTGAAGGTACAGTGTATATTTGGCCTTGAATATCGATGCAACCGTATAGTATTACTGGTGATTTCAATAGATGAATTGATGACTTTAATTTGCATATTACAGGTGACTCGCAAACCTTACTCGCCCCGACCAACGCGGCGTTCCATAAGCTTTCCTTTGATACGATTAAAAGGATAATGGAGGACAAGGAAATCACTTAATAAAGGGAACAGTTTTCAGTGTTGCTTTACAAAATGGTGGCGAAGTAACTACTACACTCAAGAATAAACTGCTCATATCCATTGACGCAGATAGTAGTGGTAAGTGCGGTTACGGACATGCATAGGCTTATTATATTAATTCTACAATTGTCGCAACAACTAATTTATTATGTCTTACAGAAATCAAAATCGGCAAAGCTACTGTTATTTACGCGGGTGAGACTACCACCAATGGGGTTTCCACGCCATCGACACTATGCTTCTCCCACCCACCCTAAAAATAAAAACTTTACTTGACATGATCTCTAAATTAAAATTTCAAGAAACTCTTTTCGTTCAGGGTAGGTATAGATTTTAGTAGGCATAATTTACGTGTATTGCTATCCGATTAAACTTAGGGCTACGTGTAACGTCCCATTTTCTTTTTTCATTTAGGGCCATTCACTCTCTTCGCTCCATCTGACGACGCGTTTAGAGCACTCCATCCCTACGATTTACATCGCTTGCAATCGAACAACGAGTTATTGACGGACGTTCTTCTGTACCATATTTCTGGAACCAAGATTTCTTCAGATCAGTTTCCAAATGAACAACTTGTTCCGAGTAGACTAGGATCTACAAAGATTCGCGTCAACGTCTATGACAAGGTATCCACCCTATACCGTACTAATACTACCTTAATGTGTAATACAATAAATAAATAACTTTCTTTGCTAATATTAATTCAATACATAATTGTATTGCAGGTTATTGCCGTAAACGGATGCCCCATCTCTATGCCTGACCAAATCCTAAAGGAGTTGTCCACGTCATTGACTACGTTATGTATCCCATTTCCACTGGTGACATTCCCTCTACATGGTAGCCAACAATTTCGATTTCTCAACTTTGATGGAAGCTGCCAGAGTTGCCGGCCTAATGGAAAAACTTGAAGGTAGTTTGTTTCTCCTCATAGGTTAGGCCTATACGTTGCCAACTAATTTTACCAGTTCATACTGGGATTGTGATTATAATACAAATCATCTTATTTACATTACAGGTGGACCATACACACTTCTCGCCCCAACCAATGCCGCATTTCGTAAGCTTCCTTATGATACACTTAAAGCTGTCATGGGCGACAACGACATGTTAACGAAGGTCATCAAAAACCACATGCTCGATGGAACAATATTCCATGTTGGACTATTGGTCCAAACGGCGGTAAGTAGGCTTTCTGAATTCATATATGCCTAACTAAACGGGAATTAAGCAAAAAATGACCGGAAATATTTTCAAATCCAGTATCAAGCATCCTTCAGTGGCGTTGTGCTAAATTTCAGAATGTTCACCTTTTCGTATTTTTCCTTTCAGAAACCAAAATAGGCGAAGCTGCCCTGGACTTCTATGACGTCACTGCCACCAATGGTGTTCCTCACGTCATTTGATACGGTGCTCATCCCTAAAGGTCTACATGTACACATGGTTATAGAAGAATAGATCAGCAAGGCATAATAATGATATGATTATTCTGCTCCAAATTCTGTAATATATATATTTATACGCAATAAAAATTGTTTAAAAAAAGATACCGTACGTGTTTGTTTAGTAATTGTGAACCTACTGCTATATAAATATACCAAAACGACTATCCGACGACTAATCACTAAATATATTTTTTAATGCCATGTGTCGCATAATAATTATTCACTTTGACCAACAATTAGATCCAAAATAGTTAATTTCGCTTGAAATTACACAATGACTTATTCAATCCAATAACCAATGAGAAAAATTCCTATTCACTGCTTCCTGATATTTCTGAGGTAATAGACGCAATTATTATTAATTAAACTGGACTGGGAAAAAACAGAGCCATATATAGCTCTGGGAAAAAAATGGTTATACTGCCCTCTAGAGTTAAGTTTATTAATTGAAGTGGCATTTTTAAAAAACACAACAAACGAAGATCGGTGGTCGCACAACCTAAATATATTAAGTAGAATTCTTGTGCTAAAATAGCCCATTTGTTATCCAGAAAGAGTAAGGTATCGGTATACTTTTTCTATTACATGGTAGTAGTGGCTAGTAGGCGCATATGTTATTGGATTACTTTTAGGCCTAGCCTAGCTGCTGCGGCTGAGGTTGTCAGCGGCCGAGCGAGAGAAGCGTACGCCGTAGGCTTAGGTCAGGAGGACCCTACCAAACCAAGCCAGCTAGTAGGAGGCCTACGGAAACGTACCTAACCTGGAATATTCACGTGACGTACTATTCTACATACATAAGCCTACTGTTAGGCCTAGGACGTTGCGGTTATGAGGCTCTCGGCGAAGGCCTAGCCTACATTTCTTCTTGCATTTTGGAAAAAATACAAACAGTGAATCACATGTAAATGTTTAGACTCATTGATTTTCAAGCATTATTTTAATTTAAGTTTGTTTTGTAGCCTAATGTTTTTTTTTTAGAATGGAGAGCAGTGAAGTAGGCCTATAGATAGCACTACTAGATAGTAAGTGCATGTACTGTACTCTATGCAGTGGGAAGAGGCCTAGGCTACTACTGGAGTTCAAATCATGAAACATCTGAACCTCAATACACAATGACTTGTTTGGATGATGAACAGTTGCTGGTAATGTAATTCTACAATATAAATTTGAATAAAAAGGCACAATACCATAAACATGCCTCAGTTAAGTAGACACGGGCCAAAATCAAAATGCTATGCCAGAACCAAACCCAAAAGTCCTCTTGTCGGTGATCCTGGCTTTGATGAGTCGGACATCGACGATGACTTCCTGATGCAGATGGACCGGATGGAGGAAGAGTACATAGAACGTTCTTCTCAGGATCTAAGTCAAAACAACAGCCAACTTAGAGATGCAAGTCTCCAAGATAAGTCTAAGCAATCAGGTGAACCTGATGCATCTACCACCAGTGCTAATGTTCCTAATGGTGCATTACCAGCTGAAACTGCTGTCACTGAAAAAACCCAGACAGTAGCTAAAAGCAACAAGCATCCAGATAATTCATCTTTCAGCAGACAGAAACCTGATTTAAAACTACGCCGTGGCTAAAGATACGGTACCGTATTCTAACTTCTGTTTACTAAAGGTACGGTAAAATTGCATTACGTCATAACCAGCCAATGGGGTGCTGGGACATGTGTGACGTCATCGTATAAGGACTTTGTGGATTTTTTTCATATCGCGAAAACAGTGATCAACCGCATTTTCTTTATGCTTTATTTATCGCTATTATCGCCATCGTGTGTGACAAAAACTAAATGTAGCCTACGTCTGTTATTATTATTGAAAAGCCAAAACATGTTGATTTTAATTCTAGAATACAGAAAACCGTTTCAAAAGAGGCCTAGGCTAGGCCTACTACGCCTACTATAACCTCATTATATGAGTTTGTTTGTGTAGGGAAAGCGATGCCAGGCTGGGGCCAGCTGCATGTGTGCGCTGATTTCTGTGACTCGTTAGCCTGGGGCTACTGTCAAAATCATAGTATTTGAGGGCCCCTTTATTGTCTGCATTTGCTTGTTGTTTATGGTCACCATTGTAAACAAAGTTTAATAAAAAAATATAGGCATAAATAGGCCATTTGGAATAAAAATAAAACCCTCATCTGCAGCGCACACACACCCACGCAGCCTGGCGCCGCCGATAGGAATTCTCTACACAAAACAACAGAGACGCGATATGAAAAAAAATCCAAAGTCCTTATACGATGACGTCACACACGTACCAGCACCCCATTGGTTGGCTATGACGTAATGCAATTTTACCGTACCTTTAGTAAACAGAAGTTAGAATACGGTACCGTATCTTTAGCCACGGCGTTAAAACTAAGCCCTGTAAATAAACCCGATTCGCAAAAACCTGGAACCAGCAAAGACTGCATTAATGCAGCTGCGTTGTTTTCGCCAGTTGAGGCTATCAAGACTCCGGAACAGCCTAGCACCAGCAAACACTTCTACTGTGCCGATTCGCAGAACTCGATAGTTGACCCGAAGGCGGAAGAAAAAGCTCGCAAATCAGAATTTTTCAAAGCAAGATGGAAACAAGAAAAAGCCCAAAAACCAAAGGTTAGCAGTGGTAAAGTAAACAGTGGAAAAAAGAAGAAAAAGAGAAAGAAAAAGTATAAAGAACCCTATACTTCTGTAGATGGTTCGCAAGGTATGTATTTTATTAAAAAATGAAAGAACCATTGAAATAAATCTATCCCAAAAAATCAAGCCTATAATTTGAAAGAAATTCCAAATACATTCATTGTGTTGTGTATCTACTGATTGCTATACAGTAAAATGTCCTGTAAAGCTCTGTCTACACTTTATGTGATGTGATGTGCCCATATATGGACATGATGGGACATGAGGATGTCATATCACTATCCTATTTGGGTATACTGTATCACTGCCATATTTGGGCACATCACACTTTCTTTGTCAAACTAGTTTGATAGTGTAGACAGAGCTTAACATTGGTGGTATTCAAATTGTAAAATAAAGTCAGGAAATTTTTTTTACTGTTCTGTCTAGTACTGTATTGTTTAAGTGCCCAAATTTTATAGTGCCCACTTTGCGTCTTCCTTTGCAAGAATCCTCTCAGGTTACATTCTATGAGCAGGAACTCTATATACTGTATCTTTTTCCAAACTGATTAATTGTTGTGGTCTAAAAATAGTTCATTATGTTCTTGGCACATAATCATTTTTGTGTATATCTCATAACCATTTACTGTATTTTATTTTTTTTTAGGGTTTGAGTTAAGTGGATTGTCTATGAGCACTTTAACTCCACCTCCAACAACACCTAATCGATTACTGCTGTCCTCGTGGGGTCTACCTGACCCTGTCCTTGCTCAGTACCACAAGAAAAACATCACAAAAATGTTTGAATGGCAGGCTGAGTGTCTAGGCCAAGGCTCTGTGCTTGATGGAGGAAACTTGGTGTACTCTGCTCCCACCAGCGCAGGCAAGACGATGGTTGCTGAATTACTGGTGCTCAAAAGAGTAATAGAGACAAGAAAGAAAGCCATTGTAGTACTGCCGTTTGTGTCTGTCACCCGTGAAAAAATGTTCTACTTACAAGTTAGTACAAAATACTTTTGTGTTATTGCTGATATGAAGGAAGCCTAGTTGTTTCTGGATGGTAGACAAAGCGACTGTTCATTTAACATACCTTGAGGGTTCTGGCACATGTTTTCTGGCCTGAAATAAAAGATCAAAATTAGTGATAATTGACACGCACAATATGCTATTGTTTGCAATTGTTAAATTAAGCCAATTTTCCACTAGGGGAACTTGTTTGTGCGAGTTCAACATTTCGCAGATAAAATATCTTGCTACTCTTCCCACTGCAAGAGCGGATCACTGGGATTTTCATGTTCATCTGTTGAGCTTTTCGATTCGCATGAATGCTTATAAACATGTCAGCTCATTTCCTGAGCTCTGAATGGTTATGCAATTTTTCGCTTCACAAAAAGTAAAAACAATTCAATCTGAAGTGAAAAACTCACGGAACTAGAATTCAACACAGAAAGGGATTTTGAAGATGAGAACATGAGTGTGCGTGTGTATAAGCTGATGCTTGTGATTTGCATGAACTAATTCGCCTAGTGAAAAATCGGCTTATACAATATTCTTTTATTGAATCATTTAATTTCTTTTAGGCAATGTTCCAGGACGTTGGGATAAAGGTCGATGGGTATATGGGCAGTGTAGCACCAGCGGGAGGTTTTGATGCAATTGACATTGCAGTGTGTACAATCGAAAAGGCAAATAGTCTTATTAATAGGCTACTGGAAGAAAAGAAGCTAGATCAACTAGGTAATGAGTTTATTGAAACACCAAGTAATGAAATTTTCAGCTCTTAAGGAGTTGGGGACCTGTTGGCTGATTCGAACAAGGCACTTCCAGTTTATAGGACTGCATATAATGTTATAACCCGTAATAGCCGATTCTCGATATCTATCTGTATCTATAATTTCTTCAGTCTCATGGGAAAATTCTGTAATAAAGTGTTACGTATTACCTGTTCTCCCTGTATCATGCATCAAGCCTAACCTTGATATAACGCAGACTTGATACATATGTAACACTTTATTATAGAATTTGTCTATTGTCTAGTCAAATGTGAAGATACACTGATAAAGTGTGTAACACTGTATTACAGAATTGGACTATTGTGCAATCATATGTGAAGATTTTGTATTTTGTATTAATATTTGTCCTCAGTGAGGAAAGATACAGTAATCAGTACAGAGAGTCAAATGTCCATAACAGGCTGAGCATATCCACTATAGCTGGTGCACTCTAAAGTACTAACAAATCAAATTGCTTGAACATAAACCTGAAATGGTTTTCTTTTATTCTTATGAAGGTATTGTTGTGGTAGATGAGTTGCATATGGTTGGTGATAATCATAGAGGTTATTTACTTGAACTTCTTCTTACTAAAATCATATATGTTTCGAACAGATCTTTACCCAAAAACTCTGAAAGGTTAGTATTTGAATATTTATTAATATTCTACATTTTAATATCTTCTTTCTTCCAATAAAAGTTAAATTGTTCAATACATTAAAAAAAAAAGTATATAATTATTTGACTAAACATTTTTTTCCCTTCCGTTCATATCTTCTTTATGATTTCATTTATTCATTTCCCTTTATTTCAGATAGTATATCCATATAAAAAACAAAAAGAGAAAACATTTCACCAGGAAATTAACAATAGCATCTTCCACAACCTAAAAGATTCTAAAATATTAATTTGCCCGAACTGTGATGCAGGTTGGATTGTGGAAGTACATTAACTATGGCTTTAATTAGACTATTATAACTGTAATAAATTCTGTTCTTAAAACTATGAATGGTGTTCCTCCAATATTCATAAAATAAACATCATGTTGCATGAAGGACCCAAAGTTAGCATATACTTCCAGTGGGGTGCCTATTTCTCAGGATGTAACTTATAGATTACCAAAATTTTCATTGTATTGCCTTAAGAAATAAATGTATTATTTTATTTAATTGTTTAAGTAGTGCTGGAACTAGCAATGCATCCAGACCTAATGGAATCCAGATCGTTGGCATGAGTGCCACCCTTCCAAACCTTGACCTCTTAGCTAAATGGCTCGAAGCTGACCTGTACAAGACTGACTTCCGACCTGTCCCACTCACAGAGATGGTTAAACTTAACAACACCTTATTCAAACCAAATATGGAGAAGATTAGAGACTTCTACCCAGGACGTGGCATCCAAAACGATCAAGATTGCGTCATATCGCTCACTTTTGAAACGATCTCTGACGGGCACTCAGTCCTGATATTTTGTCCAACTAAAAACTGGTGCGAAAAGCTAGCAGAATCTATTGCAAGAGAAATCTATCGCTTTAAGGGTGTTTTACCGGTCGCTGAAAAAGGTATGAGCATAGAGTCTAAATAAGAATGTGTTTAAATTGCCATGAAAAATCATTCTATGAAAGCCATTATTGCACAACATATTTTTGGACTGTACATTATCGTATAGTCATTTCTCCCAATAATTGACACCTTTGGTTTTCTATAAATTTGGATATTTTGAATGTGTTTTTAATGGTAACAAAATAATTTTGAACCTTTTTAAAGAAAAGTCTTTGTTTTGGAAGAGTTTCCAGATATCAGAGAGTCGACTATTGTGATATTTTTGTTTGATTTTTTATTTTTTTTATTATTTATTTATTTTTTATGTTCGAAGACGATACTAATAATCCTGATAACACACCAATTAATCTGAACTTTGGGGCTTTGAAGGACGTGACAGAACAGCTGAAAAGAACACCGGTTGGAATTGATGCCATGTTAAAGAAGACTGTACCTTATGCTGTCGCTTACCATCATGCAGGTATGTTTTTTTAGAATTTAGATTAAACTTTTTTTTTAATTTATATTTTTATTACACACGTTGAGTTTGTGTTCATAATCGCTGTACCATGTCCCACTTAATTCGCTCAGCCTTTATATTGTACCAGTTCTGCGGTACATATCATTTTGAAACCTGAGCTGCGCTGAATAGATTTGATAAGACCAAAGTAGTAGTGTTTGCAGATATATATAATTTATTTGTTTAAAATTAATGTTTCAAGGTTTAACTTTTGATGAGCGAGACATCGTTGAGGGAGCATTTAGACAAGGTATCATAAAAGTGTTGGTGGCAACATCAACTTTGTCATCTGGAGTGAATTTGCCAGCCCGCAGAGTGATTATCAGGACACCATCTTTTAACCGGTCAGTGCTGGACACACTAACATACAGACAGATGGCTGGAAGAGCTGGACGCAAGGGAATTGATACCGAAGGTAAACTAATTAGAGTAGAACATGAATTAATCAACAAGTGTCCCCTTAATAGAAGTGACACTGGATAGGGGTTCACATCTTGTTAGGTGCATGTCCCCTTAATAGAGGTGTTCCAGAGTAAGTGAGTGTCTGAGCGGTTAAGACAGTGAAACCGTAATTACGTAGCCATAACATCGGCATGGTTCGAGGCTCACTTACTCCATGGTTCTGGTGGTAGAACGAGTCTTCTCGGATAAGGACTATAAACCGTAGGTCCAGTGTACACAACTAGCTCGTGTGCACTTTAAAGAACCTAGTACATCTTTCGAGACGAGTAGGGGGTTACCCCGGTGTATTAGTACATCACAGCCACCGATCATAACTCGGCCCTCTGGGAGACCAGTCTTTGACTGAAGAGGTCGCCCAGTATAAATATATATATTTCAGAATAGGGGTTCCCTAACGTAGGTTAGTATTAAATTCTAACAATTAAAATTTGTTATGCAAATATGAAACTTTTACAGGTGAAAGTATTTTAGTATGTAAACCATCTGAAAAATATAAAGCAGAGAAGCTGGTGAAATCCAAGTTGTCTGCTGTGCATAGCTGCCTGCAACAGAATGAGGAACTAAGCAGCTCAATGAAGAGAGCTATACTAGAGGTACTAGATTGAAACCTTAAAGGTGTATTGTCTCAAAAAGCATGAAAAATAAAGATTAATAATTAATTAATGGCCATTTTGTAGTTTTAACAAAGTTAATCACTTCCGTAGAAAAAAAACCCCAAAAAATGTTTTCACTTTTAAAATGACAACAGTTCAATTCAAGCAAAAACCCGCTTCCAGCCAATTTTACTTTTTTTTTATTTGAATTAGTTTTTTTCAGAAAATTGAAGTGAATATCTATTTTGTGACATTAAAATGGCATATTCAAAAACAAAAACATTAAAATTATTTTTCTAGAAGGACAATATATCTTAATTAAAAAAATAATTTAATGTTTGCAATGTATGTATGTGTCTTTTTTACTGTATTATTTTTCTCATAGGTAATAGCCAGTGGTGTAGCCTCCACTCCAGCAGAAGTGCAGCAGTATTCTTCAAGTACATTACTTGCTGCTAGCTTGGAAATGGAAAAGCAGCCTGGAACCTCGGAGACTAAGAAGTGTGAGATAGAGAATTGTATTGAGTTTTTAAAGGTCAACGAATTTATTCATCTTCAGACGGTGGAAACAAATGGTATTACATTTTTTTAAATAAAATCAGTCTCTAGATTTCTAAAGCTTTGTCTACACTATCAAACTTTATGTGACAAAAAAATTTGATGTGCACATATATGGACATGATGTCATATCACTACCATATTTGGGTATATCACTACCATATTTGGGCACATCACACGTTTATTGTCGAACTAGTTTGATAGTGTAAGTACTGTAACAAATCACCCATTCATAACTTTTGGTACTGGCACTAGCCTAATATGTGTTTGTTTTAATAATAAGGTGGTGATGTTGAACGTTTTGTACCCACTCAGCTTGGATCGGCAACTCTTTCATCGGCCATGTCACCAGATGAAGCTCTTGCTGTCTTCGCAGAGCTTCAACGTGCTAGGAAGAACTTTGTCTTGGAAAATGAACTCCATATTATTTATCAGGTATGAAGCCTTCAAAAATACAAATTAACTTCAATTACCAACTAAGAGTATGGCAGTAAATAGGGCGTTTCCATTAATGAGTCTAATGTGAACCAACCAAACAATTTTGTAATTATTTTTTGTTGGCGAAATCTTGAGCATTAATATCATTTTTTAATATTTTATTTTTAAAGGTTACACCAATATACCAGTCAGTGAATCCAGATTGGTACCAATTTCTTTGCCAATGGGAGAACTTCTCGATGGACAAGCTTCGAGTTGCTGAGCTAGTTGGAATTGAAGAGCGCTTCCTATTAAAAGCGGCACAGGGTTCCGTCCCAAACTCCAGTGCCAAACAAAAGCGACTGGTGGCTTTGCATCAACGGTTCTACACAGCCTTACTACTTAGTGATCTTGTAAATGAAGTACCGTTGTCTGATGTGTCTCATAAATTTGGATGTCCTAGAGGTCAGTTGCAATCTCTGCAACAGTCTGCAGCAACCTTTGCTGGTACGTTTTTATGTTTATTTATTTTTTAAACTGCTCGAGAAGAAACCATGGGTCAAAGCATCAAACAAAAGTGAAAACCTCTTTAAATATAACTTATAAAAACATGTCTACAATAAAAAATACTGAAAAATAACTGTGTAATTGAATTTAAATGAATATAACATTAAAAAACAAAATTTGCAATTTTTAGCTTTCCATCCTCTCCACTATAAAATATAGCAGTCAATGCAATATAAAGAGCAGTACCCCCAGAATAAGTAATTATATTCATCATTTATTTATATGTTTTAGGTATGGTGACAATATTCTGTAACAAGTTGGGATGGCTAAACATGGAGTTACTCGTAAGTCAATTCCATCATCGGTTGAACTTTGGTATTCAGCGTGAACTTTCTGATCTGATTCGTATTTCGTTGCTGAACGCCCAGCGTGCTCGGCTACTGTACAATAGTGGCTTGCATACAGTCGCAAACGTCGCTGCATCCAATCCAGCAGAGATTGAAACTCTTCTAAGGAATGCTGTGCCATTTCAAAGGTTTGTCATTGAAAAGAATTTGTCATTAAGTAGAATTTTAAACCTCCTTGCACTTTGTTCTGGCGATCTCTCATATGGGAACTTCAAACTCTGGAGAACGAAGAGGTGGAAATAGTTCCTCTACATCATCTTCCTTTTTTGGTAATCTTGGGATATTTAATGGATCATTTTTGTGTGTAAACCTTGTGTTAAACACTATAATTAATACCATTACTATTATTTATTTTAAATTTAAGGAGTAGAAGTAATTCTTGTAGTCTAAAGACGTTTTGTTAAAAAACAAGCTACATGTTACTTTATTCTTCCTTTTTAAGAGTAGAAGTAATTATTTTCAACTAATTTAAATATTTCAGCACTCGTAGAGCTGAGGGGGAACTAGAATGTGAAGCAATGCAGAGAAAGAAATCAAGATGCATTTGGGCAACTGGACGTAAAGGATTAACGGAAGAAGAAGCAGCAGGCTTGATTGTCATGGAAGCTAAACAGCTTTTACAGGCTGATCTTAAAGCTATTGGTGTCAATTGGAATGCAAGTGATCCCACACCTTCTAAGATTCCAAAAGCTACCAACCGGTTAGGTTCTTCCAATAAACGAATTGGCCAGCCAATTTCAAGTAATAGTTTTAAATTTCCTTCTCAAAGATTGTCATCTCATAGAGACAAGAGGAGATTATCTACTAACACCAGTTTAACATCAATGGATGGCAGTTTTGAAAGAACTCAAAGAAGGTCAAAGAACAGTCAAATCCAAAGATCTCAAAGAAGATCTATGAACAGTCAACTCCAAATATCTATGGCAAAATCACCAATTAATGTGGATGAATCTCTGTCTAGAACTAGAACAAATGTACAGGAAAAAGATGTGAGAAATACTTCTGAACAAAAGTCTGATGAAATGTTGTCAGATCCGTCTGGCACTATGGGAACTGTCGAGGATAACTTAGTTGATGAACAAAAAACAGGTCTTTCTGTCAAAGAACAAGTGCCAGTTTGTTTGGACAGACAACCAGAAACCCCAAAAGGTGTATCACCAAATAAATCTGATGAACTAATACATAGTCCAGATTTATATTCACCATCTCAAGATCCTAATCAAGCAATTGATGGAAATATAAATGAGGATGTTCAATATTCTATAGATGTTGATAGCCAAGAAGATGTCATAAACAACCTGGATCAGAACATTCAGAATAGTGTCTTGGCATCTCCAGAAATCTGCTCTGAATTCAGTTCTACTTTTCCTACCATTGACTCTCAGTTGATCAAAGACATGACTACATTTTGCAATAGAAACGCTTTAATTTCAGCCAGTGCTTCGCCTTTGTTTATGGACAGTTGCAAAGCTGAGGAATATTTTAATGATGAGTTTAAGTTTAAGCATCCGACAGTAACTAATCAGGTGGAAGCAGGTTCTAAAGGAAAGAGACGGAACTCTTCCCTGTATGGTTATTCTAATTTACAAGAAGACCTTTTAATTGCAATGAATTTAAGTGATTCTTTTGGCATGTACAAATCAACTGAGATTAATTCACCTATTATTAACAATGTGGTTTCACCTGTACCACTGTGCAATATACAATCAACTAGTTCTGTAAAACCAAGTGCAATATGTGTTGGATCAAATTCTACAAAGACAAGTACTCCAGTAAGTATCTTGAGTAAATCTGCTGATCTTCAAGAAATTCAGAAAAGTGATTCAGACAGTGCTAAAATATATAAACTTAAATCAAATGAAGCAGTCAATGATGGCATAAAACCAGATATAAATGGTGATGATATAACATATTCTCAGTTGGAGAATGATCTAGCTTTGGCAGCTCTTGACGGGTCGTCCTTTTCTTTCTATGATTCTAAAAATTCAACGCGCTTGCAAGATGTGGAGGCAAAGTTACCGGAAAGCATGAAAAAGAAAAGCCCAATTTGTAATAAAACAGACATTAGTAAAGACTCGAAATTAGAACCTGCAACTACATCAAATATAGAGGTTAAAGAAGATAAAATTGATATAGAAATAGACATCAAATCTGCCATTTCTGGTACCTTTGAAATGCTTGATCTGTTTGCCAGTGATGTTGGCGATAAGAAAAAATACAAACCACCTCCAAAAAAAGGTAAACAAGATAATAAAGTCAAGACTCAAATCGACAACTACTTTCAACATCGGAAACGTAGGAGCGATGAAGTATTGGTCAATCAATTAAAATCTGAAAAACGAATTAAGCAAGACATCATTAGTCCAGATAAAAGTCCTGATGATGATAGAAGAGATAGTGCTGGTGATTTCATTCCACCGACCCCACCTAAAAAGAAAGTAGCTACACCAAAACTTTTACGGAAAACACCACAGCGAACAAAACAAGCAATTAAATCGACTATCAAAAGTACACCTCGTCGGAAAAACAAAGCAACAGCTACAATACAAAGTAAAGCGGTTGACATGCCGAGTACAAACTTAAATAGTAAGTTGGTTGTCGAAAAGGAACTAGTTACCAACATTGTGTCTTCAGTCTCGGATACCTTAACTCAAGCTCATAAAAGACTTATTGGTTCATCTTCAAGATACACTGATGTTGCTACTTCGGAAGAAGACTTGAAACTCTTTCTTGACACTCAAACTCAGCTCAGTGGCATAAACAACATCTCTGTGAACGATGGAGTCTTCACCATCATGGATGTCTGTGCAAACAGAAGATTGTTCGAAAGCTTTATGACTGAATGGAAGTCTAAGAATGTGTATTGTTTGTCAGTTGCTTGCGAGAGGTTTAAAACATCAGTGGCAGGTGGTGGTATTGGAGGTCGTTTTAATACTGGTGAGTAAAAGCTTAATCCAAAATGAAATTGGTACAGTACAAGATTCATGCAATATTTATAAATCAACATAATTAAATATATACCAATACTTTGGCAAAAATTATTTACCTACAATATAATAATAATGGACTGCTATATTTATTCTGATATTTTTTTTGTATATAATTTTATCGCTGTTATGCTACGTTGAATCTTTTTGTTAATAGCTGATTATCAGAGCTTTAATAATCTGGAACAGTAATTCTGTAATAATACAGGAGCATGTGATGCCTGTATCATGGCCATAGATATAATCTAACCTTAATCTAAACATAATACAGGCATCATATGTGGTACATATGTGACATGTATAGGCCTTCAGAATTTGCCTGTATGACGCTACATATTCTTACTAAATATACTTACAGTTTCTTTGATAAGAGAGCTTCATTCTGCATGTAATTACCACTCCCAAGTGTTCATATTCATTTTTTTAAATCTTTTGTTTCGAATTTGTACTTCTGCTGATTTTATTATACCTAATTTTCTTTTATTTAGTCTGAATGGTTATTTATATGAAAATGTCATCAATCGGTCATAAGTGTTTAAATAATACAATGTATTTCTTTATTATTTGCTGGTATACATGTTCCCCTAAATGTATACGACTTTGTCTACAATCTGAATATAAAATGTAATGCTCATCAGACAAATGTTTACAGCATACAATAAATATTTAGTAGTATTGTAGTGTATTTTATTAAATTGATTTAGTCTAGTCTGTTATACCAATGCCGTCATAGAGTTGAATTTAAATAAAGTTTAAAGAAAGTTAAAGTCCAGTTTGGTCATCTTAAGTTTTTTTTTTTTTACTATTTTTTCCTACTCTCGTAGGTCATTTAACTACAGTTACCGTAATTACCAAAATAATAGTTTGAAATCTGTCATTTTAGTAATTTTATCTTTGATCTACAAAGAGAAGGACAGAGGTTAAATGACCTACGGGAGTGGGGGAAAATAGATAAAAAAGACTTAAGAAAACCAAACTGGACTTTAACTTTCTCAAAATTGCAAAGGGTTAAACGTTTATCCAAAATGTTTATCTAAAGGTAAAGCATTACTGTGTACAGTAGTTTTACAGAATTATTTATTTGTTTTATATCATATTTAAATGTTCCATATTTGCCTTTTTAATTTTAATATTGACATACTAATTGCATGCGTTATAAGTATTTAAAGTCATTACTCTAATTGCTTGGTTCAACACCTACAGTAATTGATATAAATATATATTTTTTTTAATTTTAGGATCTTCTAAACATTTGGAAGCACCAGATGGAATAAAGGTACCAGAAGAAGACATTATAGTAACTGGTGTGTCAGTTTGCTACAGTGCAAAGGATGCGTACTTCATATCCTTTCAAGATATGGTTACCTCATCCCTTGATGACAGTTTGGCGCAACCACCATGTGATGTCACTATAACTGTGCATGAGCGACTAGAACGAGTGAAAGAGATCTTGCAGTTTGGCAAAAAGAACCCATCTAGAAACTGTAAAGTGAAAGGGATGTTTGATTATAAAAATCAGGTAAGAAAAAATATTTTGTTTAAAATAATGTTATTGTTTAGTAATTTGTATTTTTAGCTCTGTCTACACTATCAAACTTAATGTGACAACAAAATGGGATGTGCCCATATATGGACATGATGATGTCATACCACTTCCATATTTGGGCATATCACTTCCATATTTGGGCACATCACACTTTTGATAGTGTAGACAGAGCTTTAGCTCTAGTTCTTGCCTTTTCCATAGAAGTATTTCTTTATGAGAGTCACCAACAGATCATCATGTTTTAATATTTTTCTCTAGAATTAGAGTATATGTATGACATGCCTTATGTGCTAATACGTTTATCCTTTTAGCACCATTACTATTAACCGAATGACTGTCTACAATCTAGAACAGACACATTTTTAATTTATTTGAGAGTCAATAAAATTAATAAATGAATATTTGATCTCTTCACATGTTAATAAAAGTTAAGTAAATGTGGTTTTTTTTCAAGAGTAACAACATAACATTATCCACCAATGTGTTACTTACATTTTAACTTGCATGGTATGTTTGTATAGTATAAAGTGCTAAGCCGTGCCTGTGGTATTAGTCTAGAAGGAACAGCTGAAGACCCTAAAGTTGCTGCGTGGCTGCTAAACCCAGAAGCTAAAGAAAGAAATCTTCAAGGACTTGTCTCACAATATATGTCACAAGAGAGTCATCTCCTCCAAGGTATGATAATCATTATAATAATATAATATCAATTTACCTCAGAACAATCAATAAATAATCATTTATTTTATGTCTTTAGGCACATGTGTCCAAGGATTACCAATTGTAAATTAATTATTGTCCTATCAGATAGCTGATAATCCCAATGAACCATTTTTGTAACAACCTAATCGTCGCGAATGATGAACTAGGTTCAGTACACATGGACAAACTGTGTACACTGGATCTACGGTTTATAGGCCTTATCCGAGTAGACGTATTCCACCATCAGAACTAGGAGAGTCTGCTTTGAACCCATGCTGATATTGTTGGCTTTTTAGGTACGGAAAATGGCGCTCCTACCTTAACCGCTCGGCCATATGACCTGCTCCTCATGGGATTTTTTCTTTAGCAACAGACTCGCTGAAGCCGTGCAGTACAGTGCTACAATTATAGTACAATATATTATTGTTATTGTATTATGTCTTGTGTGTTTATTTAATATGTCAGATATTGGAGGTGGTGTTGGTCTAGGCGGACTAGGGTTAATGGTGCAAAATGCTTGTTCTGGACGTGTGAGGGCAGCAAAGGAGTCTGTACTGGTATTTTTACTGATGGATGTTCTGACTAATCAACTAAAAAATGATAATCTCTATGATGCTTTCACTAATGTAAGTTTTTATTATTATATTATTATTATTTGCTAAATACATTTTACAATATTTACTTACATGGGAATGATTAGGACACTTGACTGTCATACAGAGTCAATTCCTGACAACTCCCAGTCCACTGTGAATGAATACCTGATTGAAAATATTAGGCAGGATAAGGCAGCATGGAAGGAAACTGGCCACCCTACCACATAATGCCAAGGCTTTGTACAATGAGCTCCTAGCAGCTCTTTCCCCATCGTCTGGAAGGATCACTGGACTCGCCTTTACCTTTACTTTTACATGGGTAGGACACCCTGTAATTTGAGATGACCTACAGAATTGTAGGACCTTGCCTATTGTGTTGTTTATCAACCAGACTAGATTCCTCCAGCATTGAGTGAGTAAGCACATCAACAAGATGTACATATGTTTTAGGTCATCACAAATCAAAATCTCCCTTAGGTTTCAGTTGATTAAATTAAAAGATATATTTTTAAAATGTGTCTCGCCAGGTTGAAATGCCAGTTATGCTGACAATTGCAAAGATGGAACTAAATGGATTTGGATTCAATACAGATGAATTTGAAGAACAGAAGAATGTTATGCAAGCTAAGCTTACCGTGTTAGAGCAGATGTCCTACCAACTTGCAGGGCACCCATTCTCTTTGACGTCAACAAAAGATATTGCCGAGGTAGGTGAAGAATTTGAGAATTTTTAAAACAAGGCCCAACAGTTGCACATCCAGTTTTGAGACATTATTTTAACTGTATCTAGTTTTTCCTATTATTTTATTACTGTTTTTTTTATGTTCAGGTTCTCTTTATTGAATTAAGACTTCCTCCATCAGGAGACCCGGCTACGCCTGTCATACCCCAAAAGACCATAAAAAGCAGAGGGCGCCCAAAATTACCGAAAAACTTCAACACATCGAAGGAAACGCTTGAAAAACTGAAGAAATTGCATGCCCTACCTGGTCTTATCCTAGAATGGAGGCGTATTAATAACACACTATCAAAGGTCGTATTCCCGATGCAAAAAGAAAAGGTTTTTAATGATGTACTTAATATGAATAGAATCTATGGCATATGTCAGACGCATACTTCCACAGGTAACATCTTTTTTTACTGCTATGCTCAAATACTAAACACTAAATACAGTCAACTCTCCCAATACTCTGGCCAAATGTGTCTGGGTTTTAATGTGTTTTTAATGGTAAAAAAGAATTTGGGACCTTTTGGGCCCTAAGAAAGGTTTGGTATTGAATTTCTGGTTTTCAGAGAGTCTGGTATTGGGAGAGTTGACTGTACAAGTTTTTCTATTGTGTTAATACTGCACAAACATCATCTAACAAAAAAATGATTTAACCACTTATTATAGGAAGAGTTGCGTTAATGGAACCCAGTATTCAAAACATCCCAAAAGATTTTGAAATAGATTTACCATCAGTGATTCGTGAAAGCCCACCCCGTGATGAATTAGCACAGTCTTCAACCCGTGAGCGTCGGAGGTGTACAGGCAGGCAAACACCTTTCAAGAGTCAGATGGTACCAGAGCTTATCGGAGAGCCTGGCCCTAAATTTTCCATTAGCATGAGGAATGCATTCTGCCCTTTTACAGGTATGTTATGATAGTGTAAAAGTGCCTCTGTAAACATACATTTACTCTCTAGTTTACTCAATAACTAACAGGGCTAATAGTATACCAATGATGTTGTTTTTTTTAAATATTGTTCAAATAAATTTAATTTAAGGTGGTCTGATAGTAGCTGCTGATTATTCTCAACTTGAGCTTCGTATAATTGCACATTTGTCCGGCGATACTAGGCTGATTAAAATATTAAACGGTGGCGGTGATGTCTTTAAAACAATTGCTGCTGAGTGGAAAGGTATCATGCCAGAAGAGGTGACTACTGAAATCAGGCAGCAAGCAAAACAGGTAACAGTGGAGATGTAGCTTGGGGGTTAATGTGATTGCCTTCCAATCTTGATGTCCAGGGTTCAATCCTTACCTTAGTGCCAAAGTTTTACCTAGGGTTGTAACTCACCACTTTTTCTACTCCACTCACAAGCATCAAATGAGACTTAGTTTATAGGAATGATATGAGTTCAACCATCTTGTAATTGGCAATGTTGGTGTATGTGTATGACATTTTAAAATACACCAGAAGTGAAATATGTCTATACAAAAGGAGTTTTATTATTAGTTTTAACGTTAAAATTATTGAATGCTTTTTTTTTCATACACATTGTAAAAAACATAATCTGTAATTTTTTTGGTTTAATGCTATATTTAGGACTAAATGATTTTGTATTTTATGTCTCTTTTCATATTGATATGTGATTGTACTGTACAATGCATTGAGATATTTGTAATGTACTGTATATAAATAAATACATGAAATTAAATTATTAGATATGCTACGGTATAATATATGGAATTGGATCAAAAGCACTAGCAGAGCAGTTAGAAGTATCAATAGAAGATGGTGCAGCATTTATTGACATGTTCAAAACAAGATATAAAGGTATGATTATAAATTTAGCAGCATTGTATAATGGGCTTGATTACCTTTAATGGGTGCTGGGTTTGAATCCTGGAAATAAAAATAACGTTATCTCTCCCCTTCTTTAGATTGATGTATACTTTTCAAATGTATACATTTTATTTTGTAGGGTTAAAAGCTTATATTGAAAGCACGACCAAGAAGTGCCGTGAAAATGGTTTTGTAGTTACGATAACCGGCCGACGAAGGTATCTTCCGAAGATTCATGATACCAACGTACACGCCAAAGCACAAGCTGAGAGACAAGCTGTGAATACTAGTGTTCAGGGTTCGGCAGCTGACTTGGTGAAGAAAGCTATGATTGCGATTGATAGATGTCTAGCAGAGAAATACCCCTCAACAGGCAAGTCACATCGGCATAAGCAAGATACAGCTTTACGTAAGTTGTTTTTTTTATTTGTCTTTTCAAACTTTCCAGTGACAACAATTATTATAAGCTTTCAAGGTAGCTTACTTAAAATTCACATACAATAGGTTTCAGTGGCTCATGCATATTTGAATCAATAATATTTTTAATCAAAAAATACCATTAAACATTTTTTACCATACTTTGCATTGGTGTATTAAATTATTCATGAAGAAACCCGGAATTGTTGAGATGAATTTCCACCTTAATGTGATTTTTTTTCTCCAAGAAATGTTGATTAATAGAATAGTTTACTCCAGGCTATTATTAGCCTACTGTAATTCATCATCATGGTTTCCAACCTTTCTGCCCTTTATTTTTCTATTTGTGACGTTTTCATATGTAAAAAAAGTTACTTATCCACCAGCTCACCCCTGTCTAAAGGGTCTTTCACACCTGTTCCGACACAGTCCTGGTCCGGCAAATTTGTTTGTTTTCATGATGCTCCACATGGCTATGCGCCAATCGATATGCACGTAGCCGTGTGAAAATGGTACATTGACGTTTGATTTGATTTTTTCTGCCACCGGACCGAAACCGTGCAGGAACAGATGTGAAAGACCCTTAACCCAGCTCCCTACAATTTACCCTGTCAAATCCTTGCATCTTTCTAGAAACAGAATAGTTCTGCACTATTCTCATGTTCAGATACCTCTAGAAATTGTGAACACTAGACTAGGAGTCTTGTGTGTTTAGAGGCCTTTGTCTTAGTTTTGTTGTTAAAATTTGTAGAAGTTTTATTTAATTAATCCTCAGTTTCCAGGATTTTTAAATAGGGGAATTCTATTTGTTTTTTAAATAGTATTAAAATAAACTGCTGACCTTGGCCCATTTTTGTTTATCTTTTGGTTTGTGTTTAGCATAATTTAACCTGTATGTGGTATGCTATGTATACACAATTCCATATGTCCCATTCACTTTGGTTTTATTCAATTTTAATATTCCAATTTTTTGTATTTTTTCTTTGTTATGTATTTTAAATGTATTGTTGAATGAATGCTAAATGAATAAATAAATAAAACTAAATATACAAATTATTTTAGGCCTTTATTCATTCTAGTAGTAAAATACATTTCCACCAATTTATATTATAATATTATTATTTATTCACAGTAACCTTATACATAATCTATCATGCTTTTTGATAAACACCAGTATCACTTAAGGATTGAATTATAATCCTGTCAGAGTATTAAAGCTAAATTTTAAAGCTGGTACCATTATACTAACAAGCTATCCCAAATCCGGGTGGCAATATTCATGATTAACTACTGTATATATTGACATCACACTTGTCCCTGATATAGTGTAAATCCAGTCAGTTTACAAAACAGGTGTTGTTCTAATCCATACAGTAACATCATAACACTAACAGCCTATATTGATTTCAATTTTTATTTTCACCCTCAAAATATTGACGGACAATCCCTATGAGTTGGCCTTTTGTCTAGTGTACTTACTCGACAAACTTTGATTGATTTGAATTAATACATCATTAATGTTTTATTGTACCTTTTTAAGGTAGATATAATTATAAAATATTGATTTTTGGTTTAGTATATTGTTAACTTAATTGCAAAGATAACGTATCAGTACTTGAGCAATTTAATATGCTTTTTTATTCAAGAAATGATGGAAATTTAATACGAACTGCCTTTTCTTATGCATACTGTCTTATTTACCTTATCTGAAATATTAATCCCCGCGAAGCACATTACTTCTTCGCGCTCTTCGATAAAAACTTTTCCCCTCGTGACCTGCCGTCATAATTTAAACGCCTGTGATTGGTCAATACCCAACAAACGAGTCGTCCCGTCGGGTGAAAATTAAACATGTTTAATAGGCTCACGACGACCTAAAACTACCACCCCCCCCTCCCCCCCCCCCCCCCCCCCGACGCTATCTCACGACGACCCGTCTCGTCTGAATTCAACTCAGACAGCACGGACGAGTCAAGTCCAGACAAGACGTCTCGTCGGGCCTCGTCGTACGACGCTGTCTGAGTTGGCCTTTAGTCTTAAGTTTAGAAGTTTTGGTAAGATAAACAGAATGTAAAATATGTAATAGAAATGATGAACATTATATGAACTTTACACCCTATGCAAAGTTATCTTATCTAACTAAACCCTTTACTCTGATATGTGGAATTTTAATACTTCTTGTAAGATAAACAGAATGTAAAATATTTAATGATGTATTATATTAATTTAAATAATGAGCATAGATAAAGTGTCGTTTGGAAAAAAACAACCCACTAAATTTCTTAGTTAAATCTTTCTTCAAATGCCCAGTTGTTATGTTAATTTAGTGCACAGTCTGTGTGGAACAATATAAATGTGTTTTTCAATTTAGATCTTTCCTGAAAAATCACCCATGTAAATAATTATTCTTTTCATGTTGCGCTGTGAGAAACTGGTAAAGTAATCTTTATAAATGTTTGATATCATTATCATTGTTATTATTATTAATTATTAGGGTTTGAAAATCAGGCTACAAAACAATCTCACCCATCAACTTAAGTGCTTGCAGTTTAAGCGTGTAAACAGTTTCGAACAACTCATTACATTTTTTTCTGAAAATAAATGGTTGGTAAATGTTGATACTTAAGTAAGACACATTATCTTTAATATTATGAGATACTTAAAATATCAATATAGCCTTGATAATGTAGCGAGTAAGAACATTTATTGCTATCAATAATTATTCATTTACATTAATTTATAGAATAATTTTTGCATTATTCTTCATTAAAATTAATTGGATTGATTTTATAAATACTTTTTATACGGAATCTGAATGATATAAATTGTTAGATTAAAATTTAAATGGCAGTTACATAATTTAAGATCTTAAGATCTTAAATGTATATCCATTTTAAATTCTCTATGATATATATTGATTACTTGCATAATTTATTAAGGACTACACTGTCAGTTTAGTAAAACAAATTGTACATTGTTTGATGAGGTCTAGTCATTATTATTATTATTATTATTGATTACTTTATTGTTTGCATAATTTATTAAAACTACACATACTGTACTGTCAGTTTAGGAAAACAAATTGTACATGGTTTGATGAGATCTAGCCAATATCATTTATTTTTATTATTACAAAACATGTTAAGAGCCAAGGTTTGTAAGTAGATGGATTTTGCTTTTTTTTTATTTCAAACATTCCACTAGTGAACAAAGTTCTTAATAACTCTTAACAGAAGATTTGATTTTCTTCTGTATACTCTATTCTCGTACAACGACAATAAATATGCATTAAATTTTATTATCAAAATGAATGAACACATAGACAACTAGCAGTAGGTACCATATATCCTCGGATATAATCCCACTTCAGGTCTAATCCCACCTCCTACTTTATGTCTGATTCCACAAACAGGCATGTCCCCAGGTATATTTCCAGTATTGACTTTGGGCCTCTCTTTCTAGCCAGCTCAGTTGAATTTTTACAAGAAATGCTTACCAATCGTTTTTACCAGGATTTCCCTGGGTATAGTTCCATCCCACAAAGGTGGCCCAATTCTAGAAGCTATATAATATAATCTCACAACCTTTTTTGAGAAACATTTAGATCATTTTCAAAAGGATATGCTATTTATATAAAATGTGAGCTTGCTAAAATATCATAGTAGGATCATTAGTGGTAACATTAGTATAAAAGCCAATCTATCATCATGCAACAACAGGGAACATTAATGTTATCAAAGCATTGCGGTTAGATGAAAGAAGCCATTGTTTCCTCAAAGCACGAAGAAATAATAAATAATAACTTATTTCTTCATGCTGAAAGCAATTCTCGTTTGTAATTTACTAAGTATTAAAGATACCTGTATTGTCCATCTGAAATGTTTAATTTTTTTTAATATGCCATTTTAATGTCACATAGAAATGTAGTTACAATTCACTTTGACCAAAAATACAAATTATTTATCTGAAAAAACTGTAATAAAAAAAAAATCTTGAAATGGCCTGTCAGCCAATGTGTTTTTGGTTTAATTGAACTGTTTTATTATCTTTTTATAAGTGAAAACATTTCTAGTTAAAAAAGACTGTGGCTCCAGAAATTTTGTTTTATTTTGTCTTGTCTTTCATAATCAATATTAATTAGCTAGTTTGTGTTGATTACATGAACACTTAAACAACCTTTAAGCACTGTCTACACTAAACTTAATGTGACAAAAAAATGTGATGTGCCCATATATGGACATGAGTACATCATATCACTACCATTTATTTGGGCACATCATGCTTTTTTTGTCAAACTAGTTTGACAGTGTAGATGGAGCTTTATGGACAGTTCAAACTAAAGTGGAGTAGTTAATGTTGAATAGGTTGAATTATCTGGTATTATTATACATTATGTATGTAATAACTACAAGGCTGTCAAACAACTGGTTTTACTTAAGCAACTAGATTTCAATTTCACAGGCTAATTACTGTATTTTTTTACCGACGATATCTGATATGGCAATTGGTTTCTCAAATTTAATTAATATCTAAATATGTTGTTGAAGGATATTCATCATTAAAATAGCATTGCTTTTGTTGCTGAAATATTAATGATTTTGTTTCTCGCCAATAAATTGCAAAACAATAAAAAGAGATACTTTATTCATGTCAATGGTTTTGATATTTTCTGAATAGTTGGTTTTGGTAGTTCAATTAACTTGTTGTTTTGCCATTTTGGCATTGTTTTGGATTTTATGTCTGTTATTGTTGTTCTGTTTGTTTTCTGCTTTAAAAAAGAATGTTTTCAAATTTGTTGTTAAATATATCACATAATAATAGTTTAATTCAATTTGACCAAATATTTGGTTGCCCAAAAAATGATTTACCTGAAAAAACTGTAATTTAAAGCACATAACCAACTCAAATTGTCTGTAAGAAAATGGATTTATGGGTATATTTGACTGTTTATTTTGTCTTTTTATCTTTGTTTGTTTTTTATAATGGAAGTGAATAAAACTACAAAATGTCCTACTTAAAGTCTGATTATATTAATCTTTATTTATCATGATTTTGGGGACAATACATCTTTAAAGAAATAAATGTTTACAATGGCAACACATCTTTAGATAACTAAGCATCTGTACAGAAGAATAATATTATAAAATATATGTATTGTTAATTAATGTTATATTATTTTTTACAGGTCGCAGAACAAGGGGTGGGAGTAGGTCCCCAAACGTTCCACGAGGAGCATTCCTGGTCCTCCAGCTGCATGATGAGTTGATCTATGAAGTCCGCAAGGAAGACGTGCCACAAGTTGCGCGTCTAGTCAAATACGAAATGGAATCAGCCATGAAGTTGTCGGTCGTTCTTCCAGTGAAAGTCCATGTTGGTCCTACATGGGGACGTGTTGAATTAATGGAATTATGAGGGGTGCAGAAAAGATGTGGTATATTGTGATACTGTATATTCTGAAAACTGGTATTTTGGGTTAAATCATTGATTTACAATTTATTGAAAGAAAATCAGGAATTGGAAAAGTTGTACATGAAAAATGGTTGTATACCATGTAAAAAAGAGTAGTACTGTAATAGTAGTTATTGCTATTTAGATAAAAATCTGGCAATATTTTTCGTACTATTCAAATCATGATTTATGAAGATAATTGTTCAATGGAAAGGAGTTTGAGAAAAGTTATAGGAGGAGAGATGGTACCATGTGATGATGTCCCTTTTTCAATTTTTTATGGGAGGTGGTACATGGAAAAGATGAACAAATTACTATGACATACAATGTCTAGTATCTACCCTCCTTGCTTTATTATAGCATAATAACACTGTAGTGCAATGCTATGGAGGGAGGAGGGGAAACTCCCCTTTGATATCACATTGCTTAAAGTGACCATAATGGATTATCTAGCAAAATACACTTGACCTGTCCATGCTATCTGAGACCAAAGTGGACATGGACAGCCCAAATGTTTTAACTGAATCTTTTATTAAACTTGTTAGGTGGTATAATAATACAGTATACTTTATTTGACTAGGTGATACTTGTTCATCTCAATGGTGTTTTCCAACAAGACCGTAAAGAACTTTCATTTCAATGGAAGTTAAATAGAAAGGCAAGGATTTCCATCTAGAAGTACGCTATTAGTTTTGATGGAATAACATTAATTTTCAATTTAGAAATTGTATTAATATTACTAAATATTTTTATATACTTTTCTGGAAACATCATGCAATTTATTTTATATATACACATGAATGTCTAATGTTATGCATTAATTTAATTTCTAGTTAGAAGTAATTTCAATTTGAAACAATTAATTAAAATTTCATTGAATATTTCAATTAATTATCTGTCGCTATTGATGGTCAACATGTATTAATTAATATACAAGATGTAATGAAGTCTCTTCACATCATAATTTTAAATATTTTGTCTTATAAACTACTATTTTTCTGTTGCTATGAAAGAACAGCGTTTATTTATTTGATTTAAAATGTAATTCAATTTTATTTACTTAAATTAAAATTAATCAATTTTCTTAACAGAAACATTTTTCTAAGTAAAATATGTACATTTTACGTGTGGGTACAATAAAAATATTCATTTTAAAATACTTTCGACAATGTATATGATTAATGTGATTTAATATAAAACAATGCTGTGCTGTTAGGTAATGACTGGATGGCATTGACACGTTGTCACCAGATCATACTATTAACGAAATCTCAACTCGGAAGAATTTATGCTACGTACGGTATTTTATTATTTCTTTATTTTAGGCTTCCATTTTCCTTGGTAAAACACCATAGAGTATGATAATGTATATAATATTTAATGTAATAATTGTATACCTTTACTTTATATGTTCAATTCTTCATTGTCTGACGACGTGTGGGTTGGTATATTTTTTTACGTATTTATATACGAGTGTTAAATCGAATTTGTGTTAATCTTCTTCATATTGTCAATACTTTATATAACATATATAAATTATGTTATCGATTTTAATTCAATAGACAGGATAAATAAGTTTATATTATTTTTTTATCATCGAATATTAAATTACTAGGCCCTATATTGATTTATTAGTAAAAATTGACCTGTTTTTGTTTTGTTTGTTTTTGCAGAAAACCGAATTACCAATATTTTCATATCACAAAACAGTGAGTAAATATATAAGTAGGAAGACCTACGTGACGTTATTTGTTCCTGTCTTATCGTCAAATACATAAAGTAAATATTTGTATAATTACAGTAATGTATCTACCGTCTGTGCCCTCCTATTTTTTTATGTATCTAATGTTATAGGCCTACATCTAGAATGTTCTGTCATGATTTATAGCGAAGCTAAAAGTCGTTCGGCAGAGAGTTAACCACGATGTATTTGATTTATATTATGAAGGTAAGGTTTTAGGCCTAAAGAAATGGGTGGAAAAGTACTGAGATTCCAGCTATCCGTGAACACGTCACATACGTTTATGCTTATTCATTTTAGAAACTAGGTCTATTATTTTTTTTCGTAATAAATGGCATATCTGATCCATATGAATCGGCGTCCGTCTGTAAACAAATATCGACCGATAAGCCTGTATACTGAATTCTAAGTGTTTAGTATACAATAGAGGTGACAATGTGAATATACTGTATGTAGGCCTAATAGTATAGTTAGTATGTTCAAGCATCGCACAACGCTTCCTGAATTGAAATAGGCTCATTTCCACTATCGTTTGATGACATCAGGATGTAAAGTGGTAGGGTGGGAAACGGACGACTTAAAACTACTTAACTGTTGAAACATCTTCTTGTTTCAATTACTCTAAACTGTGATCTCAGTGATATTTTTCATATTATAGACCTACGTCAGTAAGGATAGACCTACAAACTGAACTTTGATTTGTCTTTGGTGCTGGTTCGGAAAATTATTTCTAAAGTAGATATCTATTTTTAATGAGGTAAGTTTTAATTTTCTATTTGTTATGGGAATAATACTGGGTATGTTACTGATTTCGCCATAGCACGTAGTACTAGGCACAACATTGGCGCAAGTACAGTCGGTAATGTCGTTAGCATTATTTGTGCAACATTGGCACTCGCGTGCAACAGTTGGTATGTCGTTAGCATTATTTGAACGCCGCAAAGTTATCTTTAATTACCTATTTATTTTACCCAGATGATGATCTAACAAACCCTTCCTTCGACACACTCTAAAATAATCTATTCACGCTCCAATAATCTATTCACGCTCCAATAATTGACCCACTTTACCTTCATCAACTCCCCCTCCGATCATTGATACACCTTCCCATTCATCGATCCATCCTATTTATTAACCAACCCTCTCTCAATACTTCCGTAATCGATCCAACCTTCCTAAATCGAATTATCCTTCCTTCATCTACCTACACTTTCTGCACTAAAAAAACCCACCCACCAACCCTCACATCCATCATCATTTTAAAATATGTTGGACTATGAAGAGTTACAAATACTTTAGATATAGCGTGTATATATAATAATACACATAACCCTTATTTAAAAATTGCGAAATATTTTAAGCAACACACCAGAATCCGATATATTAATAAACTATTATTAATTGAATAATAATTAATTATTGTTAAAATCTGCTGGTTCTTCAGAGTCCAGTCATTATACTAAGGTTTTAGGTTTTATCAATCAATTACCATAATTGTAGAAAACAATAGATAATAGAGTTTATTAATATTAATTATTGTTTCTTTTGCAAACGTAGGCCTTTATCAGTTTATGATATTGGTTACGATCGATAGGTTATCATACGTTGTGTTTAGCCAGGGTAATCTGCGTCAGGTAAAATGTAACTCTCCGACAACAAATTTCGTAGGCCTACTTCGGTAGTTTCTATGCGTTTTAAAACCCTCTATTGATATTGGATCACCCCCCCCCCTCCCCCACCTATACTGTAATCGTTATTTAATTGGCTGGTTGTAATGTTCCATTTTCGATTTGCACTGTAAAAACCACAACCATAATATCGGTTTTCCACAAAGTTCGGGTGGTAGACGTCCAATGTACACTTCTGACTCGCGTCCACAATTCACCGAAACTATTTCTTACTTCGTTTCGTTACTTGTAATTTTGAACATATTTATAATAATTGTGTTCTACAAATTCGTAAGGATTGGTGTGAATTAGGCCTATATATTATAAGTAATAAAAATGGAGTATAAATTGTTTTTTAAATCGTGTCGTGATAAGAAATTACCTTGTTGTTTAGAGACGCACAATTTCAATGTATATCTGTTATAGTAATAATATCTAAAATAATAATGGAAGCTTTGATATGGTTCTTTATTGGTTTTTATATCAACTTCCTCATGACATTCATTGTATTGTACACCGAAGACCGTTTCCTTCCTTCTTTACTTAATGCTTTGTTACGAATACAACCAGTTTACTTTTATTTTCCACTCACCAAAAGCAAATATAGCAAATATTTTATATACTGTATACAAAAGAGCCGGGAGCAAGTGGATATAGGCGTACTAAGTGTATTAAGTTGAACAAGTTGTGGTTTTAAAGGTCTATTCACCATCTTTGGATGGTTTGCGTTTACATTGGAAAGATGTTGGCCCAAAATGTCTGCCATAATATAGAATGTTGTCTGAGAATTCAGACTATATATACCTTTCATTAGGACTGTTGAAATATTCAGGCATCCCCGGATTGAAAGATTGTTACTATTGTGAAGTAAAGCTCTATCTACACTATCAAACTAGTTTGACAACAAAAAATGTGATGAGGCCAAATATGGTATTGATATGCCCAAATTTGGTAGTTATATGCCATCATCATGTCCATATAATATGAGCACGTCACATTTTTTTGTCACATAAAGTTTTATAGTGTAACAGAGCTTTTTATATCGTCATTATAACAACCTGCATCAATTCTGCAACGTTTTTGTAGTAGACGTAAAAAGTAAAAAGGCAGTGCATGAGCTATAACAGTCATTCCTCCATGCTATAAATACATTAATTTATTATTTTATTATTTATAAACGACCTTTTTGGTGCGAAAACATCATTCAATATTGTTTATGTTTATAAGTTACCTACAATGTCAGTTAAATGCAGCAACCGTTGTGTTAAAATGTAATTAATGAACAGTTTACTTAATTAATTAGGCGTCGGTATTATTAATATGGATTTATGATGGCTGCGTTTTATTTAATTCAAAAATGTAAATTGTCCATTAAGGCCTCGTTGTTATCGAATTATGGATTGAATGCGAACATTGTTCGTTTACTTAAATGTAATGTGTTCTCAATCGATGTGTTCCGAATCGATCTAAGAGCAGCGTAATGGCAGGGAGTTAATAACAACTCCCTGGTAATGGTAGGCCTACAATGTATATATATGCACTATTATGTCTAATTGAGACTTTGTTCTTAAAATAACTTTAGAAAAACAAAGTATGATTTACATGTCATTTATGGCGTACTTGATAATCCTGTCGCATAAATGCGAAGTATGTAGTGTACAGTATGTGAGCAGAGTGGGAATAAGTACCGTGGTGTAATGGGTTGATACTCGCCTTGTAAGTTATGGGTAGAATCCCATCATCAATGTGACACAATGTGCTTACATATTGTTACGATAGCAACACATTATATTATTCTCAGTACTGAATCTAGAAAATCCCCAGTATCATAGACAAATACTGTAATACAGTATCACATATATATCACATGTGTCCTACATCATATGACACTGTTACAAGTTTACCTATGATAGGCCTAATGGATTATAGATAATACCATAATTTGGAGGCCTGTACACTGTATGCCTAGATCTTATGGTGTGTTTCTATTGAGAACGAAACGCGTGTGCCAACTCGGAGAGCGTCGTGCGACGAGGCCCGTCGGAACGTCTTGACTCGTCAAGCCAACAAGACGACTCGTCAAGCCAACGAGACGAATCGTTTTGCGATAGCGTCGGGCGTTGTTTATAGGTCGTCGCGTTTGAATTTCTCCCGACGACGAGACGACACTGTGTGAGTTGGCCCTAGAATGACATAATGCAATTCACATGAAATGTAATTAAGGTAAAAACAGAATGACCTTTTGGACGAGTCTATAACTCATTATAAATCAAGTAACACGCGTCAATTTCTATGAAACCTATGAAAATTTAATATAAATCGAGTGCTATTAAGAATTAATGATTGCGACGACACGTGCTTGTGATGAGAACGCAGTCGATAATACAGTCTACTGTACGAAATCCGAAGATTACACGATAGGAATACATTATAGTTTTATCTATGTATATATTTTTATCTGTCAACAATGTCATATAATAACAACATGATTGTTTTTACCTTTTTATTGAATGTTAAATATTATGTTATTATATTTGTCTTTGTTATTTCTACCGTATGCTTTGTTGGAGGAGGACTTAGTGATCAGTTTCCGATAATTAATAATAATAATAGTTCATTCTTATATAGCGCATATACGTAAGCTTTCAATTCGCTGCACATTGTTACCCCGGTAATTTTTTGGATCAAACACGTATGGAAGCATAGGCCTACTCCCATAATAATGCAGCTATAATCAGCGCAATAATACGTATGTATGTGTATGTGTATGTGGTAGTTTATCCGGGCTAGCTACCGTTATACTATTGTCGTTGTTGTCATTGTTGTTTTTGCCATATTTTGGACGAATTCTTTCCACCCAGAATTATTTTCGATACAGTAAGTAAACCAACAGCTATCTAATTAAGACATTTTGAATTCTGATTAGTCATTGCACCGCTAATAAATTTTCCTAATGTATATGTTAAATGTTCTCATTGACTGATTTGTTGCTAATGATAACCGGCCTATTAAAATGTCATTCTTGTAAACCAACAACCAATTATTGATAACTAGCCTAATTGGATTGACTATAATGCTGGTTCATATTGTGACGCAGGGCAAGTCAGTTGACCAATGACAAGCGACCGTTTGTTTGGATAAATAACTGGTTGTGCTTTAAGCGTGGTTCTCACTAGCGACACAACGCAGCGACGTATTGACGCAAAGTGTTGTATTGCGTAATCACAAGAGGGAACCGACGACGTGACAGTGCTGCAAACAACGCAGGCGTTTAAGCTTGGTTCCCACTAGAACGCAACGCAATGACGTAAGCCGCAACGCAAGCAAATATTGATCATACAAGTGATGGATTATTCGAACCGTTCCTTGTGATTGGTCAATTCGCTTCCGTTGCGGCTTACGTTTTTGTGTTGGTTCTCGTGGAAACCAAGCTTTATGTTTCGCAGCTGGCGTTACGTTACGTCGCTATTTGGGAACCAAGCTTTAGGCAGTGAGCCAAAGACAAAACGTTACTAAATATAACGTTGAGAAGAAAAGTATATTGATCTGTAAACGTTCATTCATTGATCTGTAAACGTTCATTCATTGATTGATACATATTGACACCAGCCCGTCTGCAGGGACTGTGGTTTAACATTATGACGTAGGCATATAGACACATTAATACCCAGACAATGACCGTAATGTTTGTGCCCTGAACATTATGTAGCAGCTGATAAAAATCGATAATGTTGTTTCCGGATACTGAGAAAGGAAAGAGCTATCATTCAATCATTGTGAAAGAACAAACATTAAGTATAACGAGAAAGAGCCTGGAAAGAGAATACAACGTCATTTAATTCAGGGCGTTGTCTGAGTGTTTCGATCCACTGTTTTTGTATGTTTTTTTTTTCATGTGTGATAGTCTTATCAAACGTAGGTCTACTAGTAATTGACAGAGATTTACCACTGATCCCTTCAATCCCCTCGTAATTAGACGATCATTGTATTTAATAGAAATTTTGTTAACTGGAGCATGTTAATGTTGTTTATTAGACGTAAGTTAGAATGTGTATTTCTCTGTTGATGAGATTATAATGATACGAATGAATAACGTAAGGCAAGGGCGAATACCTTTCCAAAGTAAAGCTTGGTTCCTATACTAGGGACACAAGAACGTAAGTGGTTTGACCAATCACGAAACGATGAATTACAAACTACTTGTGTTGTGTCTTTAAGCTTGGTTCCCACTAGGACGCAACGCAAGGACGTAAACGCAACGCAAGCGAGTTTACCAATGACAAGCGACAGTTTCAATTTGTCATTGCTTGTGATTGGTTAACTCACTTACGTTGCGCTACCTCCTTGTATTGCGGCTCTAGTGTGAACCACGCATTAATTGGTAATAGTATTTTCGTTGAACGTGCGTCCTGCGTTACGTCCTAAATAGGGGGAACATTCTATTTTATAAATAGATGATGATGTTAATTTTTCTCTCTAGATTAACGGTATACAGTATTATCATAACAACGAAAGTGTAACTTTAATGTTAATATAACCTACTTCACAATATCACTACTAAGGTTTCACTTTCGTATATCAAATCGCTATTAGTTTTAATTAAGTAGACATAACTTTTAAATATTTAATGCATTAGATAGGCCTATATGAAACTGACCATATCACGCATTCTGTGTAAGCAAAACAAATGACGTTTAATATTATATAATTAGAAGCAATGCAGGTAGTAGTGTAGTAATAGTCTTACATAGTATAGTGAGAATAGGCCATATAGAAAAGAAAAACTGTGAACTTAATCCATCAAAAAAATTTAAATAAAAAGAAGTTATGAAGTTCAACAACCTGTCACAAAATGTGATAACTTATGGCTTTGTAGTTATAACGTAGAACGACGTCACATAGGCAGGTTGCTTTTGGTATTCTTGGTCAGAAGAAGAGCTATTAAATCATGATGACGTCATAACAGTATGTTAAAATCCAAATTGTATAATGAATAAGAACCTAGAATAAAATGTGTCTGCCTGTTAAGTTCAATCTATGTAGAACTTTGTTTTAGCCCTCAATATGCGAGTTTGCCGCGTGCGTATGCGAGTTTACCGCGTGCGTATGCGAGTTTACTGCGTGCGTATGCGAGTTTACCACGTGCATATGCGAGTTTATCGCTTGCGTATGCGAATTTACCGCGTACGTATGCGAGTTTACCGCGTGTGTGTGTGTGTGGTTTGCCGCGTGCGTATGCGAGTTTACCGCCTGTTATTATGTTGGGAAAACCTATACCCAGTTGATCTTGACCTCAATTTAAAAGTTCAATAATTCGACCAAGGTTACCATCTTACTGCACATTTAAATTATGGGACGTCATAATTATACATCTTTAAGATAAAGTTGTAAAAGACACCATCGTAGGATGAAGCCATTAATCCCTTATTTGAAAATACGAGTAAAAGCAAAAAAAAGTCAATCTATGTTCACACATTATGTGATGGTAGGGTACACAAAGTATCAATGAAATATAAACAAAAATGAAAAGACTGAATGATTGGATTAGGAAGCTAGGTCAT